>NC_089764.1:6667342-6707342 GCF_040412425.1 Macrobrachium rosenbergii | reverse complement strand
GAATATACATAATGTTAATTTGAATACAATTTAAAATCTCTCAATACTCAAAGGCTTTTGACGTTATATATAAAATAATTTTCCATTTGAATACAATTTCATTCGAATTTTGTTATAAAAAGAAAGCATTTACATAATACTGAATGTTTAAAATCTAATTCTTAGATTATATAAATAACAAAACAGTATTTTTCAAACATTTCATCCTAATTTATTTATTATACAAATACTTAATTCACACACACATGAACACAATGCCAGACACACGTTCGCATATATTTGCATATCCATGCATACAAACGCACACACACACACACACACACATATATATATATATATATATATATATATATATATATATATATATATATATATATATATATATATATATATATATATATATATATATATATATATATATATATATATATATATATAGGCACAGAGAAAAATAAATTTGGCATATCTCCCACGTTGCTACCCCAAAAGTATGCATAATTAAACATGGCAAAAAAAAAAATCAGAAAAATCATTAAAAATCAGAGACATATCAAGTAAAAATAAATGGGGAAAAAGATATTCGAAGCATGGTTAAAATACATGTTAAACAAAGTTATTAAAACCCATCCAGGATTTTGAAAAGCAAAGTCTCAGCTCACCTCACAGGCAGTGCACAAAGTCTTCCAGGAAAACGGATCTTATCACAAGGGAATCAAGTCCTGAATGTTTAGCCTGTATTCAAAATGGGAAATTCATGAAGAGCGATCTCGTGAACAAACGGTCTACCGGAACTTGACGACTTCCGGTGACATGGCCAGAACATTTCCCAATATACGATGCCCTTTGCCTCCATGGGAAGCCAAACTGACGACAGGCCTTCGCCAGCACTGACCCGATGAATACAAAGGCACTGTTTCCATTTACCTTTGCCCAAAATATCTCCAAGAGTGCCTAGCTTAAAAAATGAATTATATCACATGGTTATTCCAAATGTTTTTTCATGTAAATACGTACACACACACAATATATAAACATATATATATATATATATATATATATATATATATATATATATATATATATATATATATATATATATATATATATATATATATATATATATATATATATATATATATATATATATATATATATATATATATATATATATATAAACAAACATTTATACAATCTTTTCCCAAACTTAACCTGGCAAAAATCGAGCAGGTTGGTAGCCGACCAAAGTAAACCGTCTTTACTCTCTCTCTCTCTCTCTCTCTCTCTCTCTCTCTCTCTCTCTCTTAAGCCTTAACACAATTCCGTATCTCAACGGGTATGTTTAAATCAAACCTGGGATACAAAAATAGACTTTATTTCGTAAGCCCAACATGAGATTGAGTAAGTAAAAGGAACAAGTTAATAGTACTTTATTAAACTCCCACCTACAATGTCACTAAAACAAATGCAATAATAAAAGAGAAACCAAACTTTTCCCACACACTGATACTAAGTGGCCGTACTGACACTAAAAGTCCATTAGTCAGACAATAAAAACAGATGTTGTCTAAAAACAGTCACCCCCGACCATTGTCCACATTATTTGCACAACTATGTGTAGTTTATCCCAGTAACATATGTCAATTAAGAAACATTCTTATTAGTTTAAAAAATTTTAGACAGTACAGGATATTTCCCATAACATAATTAAAACTCAAATAAAGAAAACGTACAAATAAGATAAACCACAATCCTTACGAAATCATAACAAACACGGCAAGGCACTGGATGTTCATCAAATGTCTTAAGCTTACCTTTCCAACTGGTAATAGAAAGCTTATCTTTCAGCGTCTATGATAATCAACTCTAACAACAACAGTGCTCCATATTTCACAACGGATCTCGCACTTGCCTTATCGGCCACTCCCACTCGAACAAACTAACTTACATCACCGTAGTGACACTCCCTACAAATCCAGCTCTATAACCAGATAAAGCTTCTGGAAGTTTCTATGCTGACTTTACTTCCATTCACATGTGTGTTGTAACCAAGGGCCTTCGAGAAGATTTACAATGCTGAACTTGTGCCGAAATGCCCAGTCGCGTTCGGACCGTGCTGAATCCGAAAAGCACCCAACCATCCTCTTCTTGCCCTGTTTGACCTCTGCATAACAGTGGAGTACTTATGTTCAACAAAACACACACACACACACACACACACACACAACACACACACACACACACACACACACACACACATATATATATATATATATATATATATATATATATATATATATATATATATATATATATATATATATATATATATATATTTATCGCCAAATATTCAGGGGTATAATAAAAAAAAATCAGCGTAACACGTTGCAGTTTTATAAGCAACGTTTTCGACATATTTCAAGTCTGATAATTGGAGCTGTATATCAAAACAGAAAAAAAGACCAACTAAAGTAATTTTTGAATTAAAATGGCAAAGGGTAAAATCGTTAATATATTCGTCCAGGAATATGAGACAATATTTAATGTGTGCTTGGTAACGATGTTAAAATCATTTGTTGAGAAACAAGTTTTACATTTCTTGCAATGTATTCGTATATTAAAAATTTCTACGGTATTTTAAGAGCAAATCTAAGACATATTTTCAGATAATTTAATCCGACAACTTTTTAAGTCAATCGCTTCCAATATGTTCTTTGAAGCAGAGTTGCTTCTCGAAAAGGCATTGCATCTGGCCCTAACCACACTGCGATATCGGTTAATGGAGAGCTTCAGTAATTAAGTAATAAGTGAAATCTCTAGATTGACAGGAGCTCGTTTACTAAAGAGTATTAAAAAGGTGGTGTTTTCAGATCCTGTTCCCAACATACGACCCAAACTATAAATTATATTCAATCTCAGTTAACTCTTTTCTTTATAGACAGGTACTGCTCAGGATTTTCCTCTCCAGAGAAGCTGTTACTGTAAGATTACATAGGATTATGTTATCCATATTACATTCTCCTAGAAATGTAATTTGGATATCATGAAACCTTCTGCTTCTAACTTATTTCACTTTGAGCTTTACGTCCAGTCTATAATATTGTTAAACACTGAAAGAAAAAAACTGGCTTTGCTGTCTTAAATAAGTACTTTTCCACCTTTATTATAATGGGAAAATCTCTTTCTTCTTGGTTGTAGTCATTTCATCAACCTGCTTGAACGGTGACTAATAAAAATCGCTGAGCAACACAGATTATTAAAAGGCGCTGCTCAAATACAAAGCTTACGTTTCTATAGACGTGATATATAATGCACAACACCGTAAACAGCTGCTGTTCGATATATCCTTAAACTTGACATACGATATATTTTCGTCCGGACGAATGCTAGGTGGTAATAACATTTGTTACATAAACTTGTAAAATAAGCTTATTCTATAATCAGTTGAATTCACAGCACTTCATAAAGCTACTAATAAAAAAATAAAATCAACGAACAAGAATTTACTTATTTTAGTGTCGTCATAGTATATGGACGACCAAACAAGCCTGCCCGGAAACCTGTCTTGATTTCACCCAACTGGATATAAAGCTCAGGATCATTTCAGTACAAACTTTGTGCTGTTCTGTCGATATATTTGTTTAAATGTCTTCCTTTCCTATGTTTTTTTTTAACGAGACGTTCACGAGCACTGTTTCATTAGTGCATCTTTTAACTCTTCACCTCTACTATTTTTAATATTTTGTCTTATACACATATATAATTGATATAACAAAACGAGAGACAAGGGAAATTTTCGTATTTTATCCTAATAATAATCTGCTTTTCTAGTTTTATGGAATCTATTGTTAGAAAGCAAGGGACTTAGAGGCAAAGAAGTACGCATAATTGACAACAAATACAAAATTAACCTCTAAAAGAAATTATTAAAATCCTCTATGGATACAAATTTATGCACACTATAAATGCATACACACACGCATATATGTATATATATATATATATATATATATATATATATATATATATATATATATATATATATATATATATATAGATAGAGAGAGAGAGAGAGAGAGAGAGAGAGAGAGAGAGAGAGAGAGAGAGAGAGAGAGAGAGAGAGAATTCTATTAATTTAAATAATACTTTGTGCTGAAGGGGAAGACCTGTTCGGAAGAGGGAAGTGATGAAAGGCAAAGAAGAAGAAACAAAAAAGTAGATCCGAAGGATATGAAGACTGAATACCAAGTGAAAACTGAATTCCTGGAACGCTTTACGTTTGGAGATGGGAGCCATTTGCAGGATTGTTTTCTAAAGGATTCTAGGGAGTCAGAGAAGAGTATAAGGAGCAGGGATTGTTCAACGACTGGAGAGGCTGTTCAAAGGCTCGAGAAGAAAGTGAAGGAATGGACGAGGAACAAGCTGAGTTCTTTAAGGGGAGAGGGTTAGCCACGAAATTCTCAAGAAGGATTTATTTTCCCTTGCATGAAAGGATTTATCAGTGAGAGAATAGTCAGAAGGATTTACGATGGATGTATTGGTTAGAGATAAAGTGAATGAATGCAAGTCCTCGTTAAGGCAATAAACTTTTCGGGTTCAGTGTTAACTAACATTATGATAGTAGATTCAAAAAGCACAGTGTAATTAAAAAAAAAAAAAAAAGAGAAATACGAGTCCAAAAAATTCACAAGATCACCTGGATCAATTAATAATTTTGTTGTAAAATATTAGTTTTAAGATGATTGAGGAACCGTACTTAACAAATATATAAATTAGAGTCAGATATATAACATAAAAACGCATGAAAAGAATTTTAAGGTTGTATAAACATATGAAATAAAAAATTGGCAAAAGGGAAGGCAAATAAGCACAGTTGATCAGTTTGATGACTATAAATAAGGAAAGAGTGTATATGTACTTAGGATGCAGAGTTGGGAGAGCTGGCGGGATCGGTCATCTTGGTGGTCACCAGTTTAGGATGCGAGTGTGGACAAAGACATGATCAACTACTAACTGATTTATTATCACAGAATTTTGACAAGACATTGTTTTCCTTGAGCGGAAAGCAGTGTAGGACATTGGAACAAGAAGGGCATAATTTTATGATCAGTTGTGTTTTGTCACACCTGGAAAATACCTAATAATTCTTTGTCCCAGATGAGCCGAGTTTTCTAATATATATGACTCGAAAGCGTGACATGTTTTACATTCGTAGTTGATTTTTTAATTTTTCAAATGAAATATTGTAGCTCCTAAAAATACATCAAAACCATTGATTCAGCTGTCAGTCATCGATTTGTGTTTTCTGGGGAAGCCTGACGTTTTAAAAGGGGTCGTGTTTTGTTTTGGATGGTGATCGCCCGGAGGACCTGCCGAAGGGCCTTACACGTAAATGTTTGTGGACTATTGTCTGTAATTACAGAATTCTCATGAGCTTAGATCATAGAGGCTTTCAAGAGGTGTTGAAAAGTTTAAGATGACTATGGAGAATGGGATTATGGTTTCCCCTACTAGCTAAACCATGAATGTACACACATTTACAAAATAATGTATCTGTCTACCGAAACTCTGTCCCAGAAAAACATCTGCAATATTTTGGAAATGCATTGTGTCTGTAATATATAAAATATATTACTGTCCATATTATTTAAGGTGCCGACGTCCACAGTAGTAACCATATGAAAATGACGAGGGGATTCTGGTTGCAAAAGAATGACGAATATGCAGATAAAAAAATTTAAGTGGGTAAGAAATGTAAAGAAAAAGTAAGGGCAAGTGACTACTAGACCAGAGTGACCTGCAGAACATTGGTTATTAGTCAGGGAGTTTTTGAAAGAACCCTAAGGAGAAATGAATGAAATTTTGGACTTGAAAAATCTGGGTTCGATCCTATACGTGAGTCAGAAATTTATATATATATATATATATATATATATATATATATATATATATATATATATATATATATATATATATATATATATATATATATATATATATATATATATATATATATATATATATAAAACAACAGGAATTTAGATGATTCATCGTCTACATTTAATGATGATTCATGACACGTCAGAAAAAACAATCAAAAATATCCGGTCAGAATCGAGTAAAAAACCGTGGGAAAAGTTCCCGTGCTATGGATAACTCGAATACTTTTCGCTTTTCTCTCTGGAAAATAGTGGTCGATGAATTTCCCCTGATACGGATTTTTTTTTTTTTTTCTTTTATTTTTCAAAGATGGTAATGTTTTGGGTAAGAAAATATATTTTCTCTTCATCGAAGTCAATTCCCAACGGCTGTTGCAGCGAACGGTTCTTTATTTCTAGTTTCTGGAAAGAACAACAGATTTTTGTTGAGGCATTCCTGTCCTCAACGCCTTCCAACAACTTTCGCTATTTTCTGCTTCTGTATTTGAAACCTTGTTGTTTAAGAAACAATTCCCTAAACTGTGGAATAAACTGACTCAAAGGAAAGGAAAACGTATGATAAGCCTCAGAAAAATAAAGGAGGATAAACTTACTGCGTTAAAACTGCTTCAGAAGAAAATACCAAAGTTTTTAGGAGCGTGACCAGTACAAAAAAAGATACTGTATTCCTTTTGGAGTTACTTATACCTTTCCATACATAGAATAGGCAACAACATTCTGTGCTGCATTCCGTTGTTTTAAATGAAATGCATATTTCTTATTAAAACTAGGCAAAAAAAAAAAAAAAACAAAAACATAATGCCAAATTCGTAAAAAGTTGGTGTTTATCCAGTGTAAAATTCAGTAGATACTGACATTTCATACCAAAATAAGACTACTTTCACTAAACATACAAGGTTGCGTGCTGAAGATAGGTGAACAATTTCCGATAGTTACTGAATGATAGTTTACTTAAAACTCTCTTTTACTTTACACAGAGTAGATCTCAAAGGACATTGTAGGGGTATTGCCATTCCCATTGGACCTTGGTAGCACCAGCAGCAATCGCCTAATTCATGTTTCAACTGGAGGCCCATTTCCATCATATTTCTCTTCCTCACTCTCTGCCTCTGCAAGTAATGCATGGGTCTATAAATTCCTACATGTCATGAATAACAGGCTAAATGTTATTACATCACTTGGGAAATAAAGAGGCAAGTATGATATACACATGTAAGTGTGATACCACAAGCCAATAAAGTGTCCGCGTAGAGGCTCATTTTCGAAGAGATATGGTTTTCTGTTCTGGCATGCGAGACATTTCAAAATTATCAATTGTATTTTATGGTGATCAGTCGTCGGTTATGGGTACACCGTAATAAATTCAAACAGTTTCCAAATTACTTGTGGATTTTCTGAAATATTTAAGTTTTCATTTGTTTTGGTCTCATTTATCATGTAGGAAACAATAAGCTTTATTTTTATTATTAATAGTCTTCATGAACAAAGGTCTAAAGAAAGGTTTTAAAATGAGAAAAATATAGATATTAGATTTGAAACTAAACACGCGTTCCTGCTGTTTCTTCATAAAAAAAAAAAAAATCGATGTAGCGTGTACCATCATGTTGCAAAAAGCAACATGTTATTCAACATAGTAGAGAGCAGAGATACAGACAGGGTGTCATGACGTAGATTTACTGATTGTTTTAATAACACCTACTGAAAGCAAGTGCTAATTTCAAGTGATTGAAAAACTAACATATTGCCATATTCACAAATTTATTCCACGTCTTATAGTAAATATTCTCACAGAAATTTATAAATAAAGGTTAAAGTAAATAAACAGTAGAAAATATTAAATAATAAACCTTTTTCTGACAATGTAAAGAAGTCTTTTCTTAAACAACAGCGTAAACCTGGCACATGAGAAAAAAGCTCTTAGCGAACCCGTAAATATCTTGTTTATTCAACAACACGAACAATGTTTGCAGTATTGGTAAACTATAAATCAGAGGAGAAGCAGATTTCCTTAAGGTGGGATGGAAGAAACATTACGGAAGCAACGAATGAAAAGGAAAAATATGAACGCCTCTGCTTACTCGGAGGTTTCCTTCCGTCATATTTTCGAGAAAGTGAAAACGTCTGTGGGCTGGGAGCCTTTTTCGTCTATTCTTCGTTTCCTCAAAGAGTGTGTTGGCTATAGTAAAAGAAAAGTGAAAGAATAGTAAAATAAATTAAAAACGACATCGGCAATGAAGTATTCTTTCATTCTAAAGTACAATGGATGAACTTCATGTAACTCGCGATAGATAAACAAAAAGGATCCATGATGAATCTTCGTTTCACAAATTAAAAAAACATTGCAGTGCCTTGTGCAATTATGTTTTCATTCCATGGTGTAATGTGGATTCATCATTAATCTTCATTTCACGAGTTAAATTTCATTGAATATGTTACAAACAGTACGCTATGCAAAGATATTGATATTCCCTGGTGCATCGTTTTTTTTTTTTTTTAAATGACCGAACGCTGAATGAGTTCACAGGAAAGGCCAATTTTTTTTAAGGAACTTTTAAGGAAAGAATGCTACTTTTCCTGACATCAACTAACGGAAAAATAAATGAAAAACGAAGGGACGAGGAGAAAAAACGAAGTTGCTTGAAAAAGGATTACGTCAGAAAATGTTTGCGTGAGTGCGTGTGTTGAGAGGGAAGGAAATCTATGGCATATTCATTTGCAGAGGTGGAAAGGTTTTCATATTTGCTTTTCTGGATCTGATAAAGCAAGGAAAAGTTTCAATGACCGAATAACGGAGGTATTGCAAAGAAAGGCATTGATAACAGAGGGAAAAACAACATTGTATATTTTGGGGGCTATAGTGATATACGTTTACAAGATTTAAATGGAAAAGCAAATCTCCTTTATACTTACGAAATTTGGTAGCGACCTGGAACTCCTCACGATGTTTTCAACTTTCTTTAACCATTTGGAAACGTTCTGTAATTGCCTATTGCTTATCAATCGCCGCATTTACTCGTGAGTTCTGTTGACTGACGTAAGATATCAACAAAAATTGAGTGTTGAAACTGAATATGACGTTACATCAGCACAAACAAGTGCAGCCTCTTGTACGTCATTTCATAGCAGTATCTTTAAAGTCAAAATATGGAGGAATCCTGTAACCATAGCATACAAAAAAAAAAAAAAAAAAAAGTTAGCGAACCCATAAACATATTGTTTATTCAACAGCGCGAACAATGTTTGCTCACTGAGTCTGAGCCATTTTGCAGTATTGGTAAACTGTAAATCAGAGGAGAAGCATATTTCCTTAAGGTGGGATGGAAGAACATTTCAGAAGCAATGGAAGAAAAGGAAAAATATCAACGTCTCTATTTACTCGGAGGTTTCCTTCCGTTATATTTAAAAAAAAAAATGTTTATATGATGCAAGCCTTTTTCGTCCACCTTCTTTTCCTCAAAGAGTATGTTGGATATAGTAAAAGAATAGTAAAGGAATTACTTTGGATAATTTTCTCGGTATCGATAGAAGTGGACTGAGAGAAAGTCGAGCCCTTTTACCGCATTTATCAGCTTCTTTTCTTGTACGTATACCACCTCGAGAAGGCGAAACATATGGTGGTGCTAAGATGAACAAAGTGAGAGTGCCCTCGGCGTCAACGAATTCACTCCTCGTTTTCCTAATCCATTGGGGCACTCACCTAAGCCGTTCTGTTCAAAAGCCAAGGTATATATGTTTCTGCAGACAGAGGTTGAATAACCAACAGGTGTCTGCTTATCATGTATAATAAGGAAGGGGAGGTTATCATTCTACACCCCTCTTGTAAATTAATCATAGGACCAAGCATTTTTCAAGGCCCTGCATAAGACTTTAAGCTTATCTTTAGTTTCCACTTTTATGAGGATATCTTCCTATAGATCAGTAGTATTTGGGTAGGATTTAGATCAGTCATAGATATGTTCTTGCACTAAATCTATGTAAAATTGGTGAATAGTGCTTTTACATGATATCCTATCACTGCCATAAAGGTTGCCTCCTTGGCTGTTGAATGGGGCTTTCCTTATGCAGGCCACTAGTTTGGACCTGAGAGATTCTGGTTTCTGGTGTCCAAGTTAACTGTAGTGGATTGCCCTATTATTTCCTCTACAGAGACTTTGACATCAAGGCCATGATACTAGGATGACTATGAAGGAATTCTGCTGGTAATCAAAGACAGTGACTATTTGGGAGAGTGACTATTTGGAATAGAGTTAGTTGATAATTCATTCAGTTTCTACAGCAGTTGGTACTTGGGAGTGGGAATTTGGTTAATGACTGGATGGAGGGAGTGCTCCTAGGTTTGTGCATTTTCGAAATCTGACATATAGGCTACAGGGAGCAGTGGACGCACCTCTTACAATTAAGACCTCTCAATTGTTCTACTTCTGACCCAGATTTGATTTGACTTCTGGTTAATTGTTGAAAATTTCGTGTAATCATCCAAAATGAATGTCCAGGTAGTATTCCAGCTGTGACCAGTCTTTATCAGACATTCCAATCTGGTTGTCCCTTAATCTTTTCAGCATTCCTCATCTCTTTGAAATCATTACTTCTTATGCTGTCCACTTGAGACAAGCAGAACTTCGATTCACTTATCAACCCTTGGTTCTTATGAGTATGGAATGAGTAAATGACCTAAATCTTAAGATGTTTGAAGGCTTTGGTCTCTACCAGGGTTTCTGTGTCCAAGTTAAGAGGGGTCTCTTTTTCTTCAATCAGCACATAACTGGCCAGGGTTCTGTGGTCTTTCCATTCCTTGACAACTTTCAGCTAGCTACCGTTAAGGGAGACCAGCTTCCCTTAGGAAGGCTATTTACCCTCTGTTCTAGATGTTTTAGGTCTCAAGTTACTTCTTCAGGTAATTCTTCCCCTTTTCACAAGAAAATCCATGTACTTAATCATATTAAGTTAATATAATCCCTTTTTTCCTAAGATGCTAACAGTAATGGAACATTAGTTGCATACACAAAATTTCGTTTTTAAAAATATGTGATATCTCGTACAACTCAGAACTCAGTCATAAACTGCTACAGTCTACAAAGAAAATTAATGATGATGCTAAAACAGTCCGAAATACATCTACTTCCTTTATCATGTACAAACAAGTTTCAAAAATAATATTATTCACTTTTCAGTAATTTGTGAATTACTGAAACTTCACATTGCTAACACCTTTCATCACTTTTTCCTTCAAGGCCTTGTCACTGTTCTGATTATTTATGTACAAGCAGACCTGCTTTGTAATTCATATGATTCATTAACATAATTATAAAGGAAAAGTATAAATTAAGCAAATCTAGAAAGTCTGAAAAACATGCAATGATGAGAAGTTTTGGCAAATTGAACATTTCAGTGAACAGTTTGTAGCGACCATGCAGCATACTTATGATCAAAATCTGCTTTCCCCCATGATGAGTAGCGCAGGAGGAAAAGCCACGGGGTCAAGAGAAACAAATTCTCTTGCACATCTTTTATGCAAATATCTCAATCATCGTATTTTCACCTTTCAAGCATTTGTATCATTGTGTATGCTATTATGCCAGCTTTCCAGTAATGTATGTATAACTGTAAATCAGATGTCTTGTATCTATCCATATGTAAATCTATGTCTGTGAAGAAACACAGATGCTTGAATTCAATCCCTACCTAGATCTGTTAAGAGGTTGGGACTACTTTCCGGTTTGCACAAGCTATTGTCCTGTGAGAAATTTTTGTAAATAAATTAGTAAGCTGTAGACCTCCATATCTCATTTCATACGTCACTCATATTGGTGACCACTGGAGAGATGCCTGACCAAGCCACCAACAGCAACCCCAATGCCATCAGCGAAGACCTTGCAGCCGCCTCTATATGCCTACCACCCTTCATACCCCACCACCCGGAGGCATGATTCTTCAGGGAAGAAATGATTTTCCGCACAAAGAAAATAACCTCAGCAATGTGGAAAGCAGACACCGTCCTTGAGTTCCTGCCTGACAACGTCTTTGAGCAGATAGCAGGATTGCTTGAGGAACTGGAATCCTCCGTCACTTACAATATACTGAAGGATCAGCTGGAGTCATCCTTCAGCAAACCACCCGCCCAAAGAGCCAAGAAGTTTCTTAACCACATGGGGACCCCCATTAGGAGAAGAGAGGCTGTCACAAGTGTACAAGCAACTACGGCAGCTCATCACACTGCACGCCAAGGGCAACCAGCCCAAGTCAACCTTGGATCTCACAAAATTACCCCACCAGACAGTAGCAGCCAGGCCAAAGCTTCCCCCATGCCCTCAGAAGAGTTCCTGGTGATGAATGATGAGGTTCATACAGCCCACAAAAATGCAGACCCCTCACAGCCGGCAGCATCAGTAGCTGCACCGCATCAGACCAAGCAGAATTCAGGCACAGAGTCAAGCAGCGATCCAGACAAGCCAGCCACTCTCATATACAAAAGACATTTCCCCAAACACGACTACAAAGCCTAAACAGAAGAAACAAGAATCTCCAGAAGGCAAATGCTTTTTCCACGAGAGGTTCAGAAACAAGGCTAGAAAATTCAACAGGGGCTGCCTATTCTCAAAAAAACATGCATCTGCGACCCATTCACACTAATGTCAGCTGTGATCAGACAGGTTGTCTCATAAAATAAATCATGTCTGCTCCACGCTGTCTTTCTTCCAAGTACAAAGGACAAACATGCTCATTCCTAAAAGATGAAAGATATGACATGGAGTTCTTAGTGGACACTGGAACATGCAGAACATTCATTCCAGCCAGCCCGAATGAAAGATTCAACCCTGCTCCACCCACCAACCTCCACATACTAACGACCAGTGGAGCACCACTGACAATGTGCTGAAGGCGGGAGATGAAAATTGCTTTCAGTGGGATAGAATATGACAGGTCGTTCATCAAAGCAGAAGTGACAACGGTGTTGTTAGGAGAAGATTTCCTAACAGCGCACACCCTAATAGTCGATGTAGCAGCTAAACAGCTGATCCTAAGAACAATACAGAAATCATCACCCTAAAAGCTGAGCAGACCTTCAACAACAAAAGCATCAGTGAGTCAAAGAGAGGAAAAAATATGCCCATCGCAGCTGATGTCCTACCAAAAGAAATGAGAGAATTAATACATAGAGACCCCATCCACTCGTGATTCAGACAGCCGGTCCCAGAGAAACTCACCTATGCAAAGAAGGTATTCAAAGAAATGGAAGAAGCGGGAATACGCCAGAAAGCCCCCAACACATGGGCATCATCCCTACATATGGTACCAAAGTCAGACAGAACATGGCACCCCTGTGGAGATTACTGATGGCTTAATGTGAAAACAAAACCGGAGAGAGACCTTCTACCAGATATAACAAATCAAATGAACAAAGCAAGAATGTTCACAAAAATCATTCTGCTATTAGGATATTTCTAAGGCCTGGTAGCAAAAGAAGATATTGAGAAGACCGCAGTCATCACCCCATTCAGCACCTATACATTCAACTACAGCTGATTCGGCCTCCATAACTCAGGGGAAACATTCCAAAGATTGAAGGACGAACAGTTCGGGGACCTTCCCTTCTGTGTGGTGTATATTGATGACATACTAATCTTCAGCCTAAATTTAAAACAACACCTGAAAGATGTGTAAATAGTGTTACAAAGAATGAAAGAAAATGGACTAATTGCATGGGAAGACAAGTGCAAATGGGCAAAGAAAATGGTGGAGTTTCTGGGGCACCAAATGGGTCCAGAGGGCATCAAACCTCTGTGAGAGAAAGTAAAAGCAATAACAGAGTTTCCCAAACCAACAACAGTAAAATCAGCACAAGATTTTTTAAGTTTGATAAATTATTACCACGGATTCATACCAAATATCGCAAAAATTATGAGCCCCATATATTTATGCCTTAAACAAAACAAAAATTTTATTGGGGAGAAAGTCAAGACAAAGCCTTTATTCAAGCAAAAGAAGCAATAACCTTTGCAACAACACTGTTCCCTTTACCCCATAGGTCCGTCACCTTGACGACTGACACAAGCAATATAGTGATGGGCACCATACTAGAGCAGGACACTGATGATGATTGTCAACCTCTGGTCTTCTACAGCAAAAAACTTACTGTAGCAGAACAGAAGTATTCAACATTTGACAGGGAGCTCCTCACAATCTACAAAGCTGTCAAGGGATGGTAGTTCATGGTGCAGACAGACCATCAACCATTGGTGCATGCACCTTCACAAAGTCAGCAACTCATGGTCAGCCCAACAACAGTTGCACCTGTCAACAATAGCCAAGCACTCCTGCACCACAAAATACCTGAGGGGTTCAGCGAACACCATGGCGGACGCCCTCTCAAGAAACTGCGCTAGCACCATCCAACTCTAGATAGCCTATTCCAAGATAGCGGAGGTGCAGAAGGTCATTGAGGGACTGCAGCGACTATGGCAGATCAACCCTGCCCTCACATGGAGTAATATGTCAATCACCAGCGGAATGATGACCATCACCTGCGAGACAAGTACTGGACGCCCTTGCCAATGCTTGCCAGAATGACTAAGAAGGAGAGCCTTCACTCTCTCCCACAACCTATCTACCCATCGGGCCGATCAACCTCCCGAATCATAGCAGAGCGGTACATCTGGTGGAGAATGAAAAGAGATGTGAAGACATGAACAAGAGAGTGCATCCCGTGCCAGACGTCAGTCACGAAACACGTTGAAGACAGGATAGAAGTGTTCAAAATAACAAACCGCCGACTCGCCCACATACACATTGACATAGTGGGACCCCTACTCCCCCTCAGAGGGGTACAAATACCTGTTTACCATAATAGACAGGAACACCAGGTGGCTGGAAGCAATACCCATCTGACAGCAGATGGTGTAGAGCTGCATTAAATCCCTCGTTGACTGGGTCAGTGGGCATGGAGTCCCCCAGATCATCACCAGTGATGGGGGCACCAACTTCACGTCTACCCAGTGGAACGCTGTCGCCGACAGTCTGGGGACGAAAATAACACATATGATGGCCTACAACCCCAGTGCCAATGGAATCATTGAGAGGGTGGAATGATTATTGAAAGCAGTACCTACCACCAGTGCAGGAGTTGGAGAAAAGAACTGCCATGAGTTCTTCTAGGACTGAGAATGACACCACATGCAGAATTCAACACATCTCCAGCAGAAGTCCTTTACAGCCAAGTGGTGATGGTGCCAGCAGACATCTTCCAAGAAAGAACAAGCCAAACATCACCATC
The DNA here is from genome assembly GCF_040412425.1 of Macrobrachium rosenbergii. Classification (NCBI taxonomy): domain Eukaryota; kingdom Metazoa; phylum Arthropoda; class Malacostraca; order Decapoda; family Palaemonidae; genus Macrobrachium; species Macrobrachium rosenbergii. The sequence continues at coordinate 6,692,135 of NC_089764.1, read as the reverse complement.
TGACACCCAAAAAGTGATAGAAAAAACAATACCAACCAAGACAACCTACAAGCAAACAAAAAAGTGTATGTCCCTGAAGATTTACAGAACATAAAATATGCATTTACCCAGGTAGATGCACACAAACCTCCCCCCCTCCCCAGCCTACTCCAGACCACACTGCAAAATCCAGAGACAACTGAAGGCCTACTAGATGACAGTGGACAGGAGGACAATGTGGGTTTCAATAGACTGATTGAAACCTACATTCATACCAGACACAGCCCCACATACGTAGGCCTCTCTTTTGGAGTGGAGTCCTTTAGAAACCAAACAGCAAACCTATAATTAAAATCTGCTTTCTCCCGTGATGAGCAATGCAGGAGGAAGAACCATGTGGTCAAGAGAAACACAAATTCTCTCACACGTCTTTTATGCAAATATCTCAATCATTGCATTGTCACCTTTTATGGTAGGCCTTTGGTCATATCTAGAGTTTACGGTGTGGTCTGAATATAAGTCACCTCTCCCTCTAAGAGTGCAACAATGCACCACGTTAACATAATTCAAGTATTCAATTGAAACAAAAGGTAGTCACATCGATAACATGTCTGACTAACATAGACAGGTTATGGGAAGACATTGCCCCTTCCTGGAAGAGTCTCTCATTCCTCACACCTTAAGTAATCTTTTAATCCTCTTCCTTGATCTGGTGACTGTTCGAGCCTTTCTTGCAGATACTGCCTTTTGGAGGCAAAAGAGAAAGTCTGCCATGGTTCCCATATGGCTCACACTTGGACGAGCAGTATAGAAAACTGGCTGTCAATCAAATGACGATAACGCCACCTGGAATGAGGAAAAACGTAATCCTTATGAGGACATAAAAGGATGAATAATGCCCTGTGCCCTATTAGAACACAGGTAGCTAGAGAAATGCTGGGCCCTAGACTCCAGCTCCAGACACTTGTCCCTTGTCTTATCTGTTCCATCAGAGCTTAGATTTTTCCCATTTGGCTGCTTTGAGCCTGAATATTTCTTTGTGGTGAAAGCCCCTAATATATACCCTCCCTGCTGGAGCTGAAGATGAGATCCCCTGTCTCCTACAGAAAGATAATGTACTCAAAATGAGCAGCCACAACTCCATTATTCTTATACTGAATTTATTTTCCTTTCTAAAATGCAATCTTTACACGAAACCTGATTTGTTTGGTACAGTGAGTAAATTATTCCAGTTCATGTCCATTCCAGTGCCTAGAATCCAGTTGTTTTGGCAACTTATGTGCAGCCGCCTCGATTCCATGATTCGGTTCTTAAACCTGCTAAAGTAATCGATGCATTCTGGTTTGCAGATGGAGTTGCTAGCTATGGAATCATCTATTCACCCCTGTGCTTCTGTTGCAGTTACAACCACAGCCCCTCACCCAGCAGTGTCATATGAAGTGGATTTTTACCTTGTTTATGTTATTGTGTAAATTACTGTAATTTTAATTATTCAACAGGAATTCTCCATTCTTCTGAGCTCTTCCCATTGTAGTAAAGCCTTAATCTCAACATTTTTCCTTATATTGTTTACCTGAATGTACACCTGCAGTCAGAACTGAACTCACGTGGAAAGTTTCCTATTCTTCCCCAGGAAAATTGCTAACATTGGCGATGTTGCTAGGTTTCTTGTAGCCTTGCAAAAAGCAGGATCATTGCACGCCTGTGACCCCATGTCAAGTCATCAGCTACTGGCTTTGTTAAAGCTGGATACAAGAGGTAGAGACAAATATTTTAGAGTAAAATCCCCATTACAAGCCATGTGCAATGTTATTTTAGTTTATGTGTTAGGTGTGAACGAAAATCATGACTGTAAGAGCTGTTAGGTATTAGTTAGACCAAGTGCATGCTCCACAAATAGCTTGCAGAGAGAAGGGAGAGTGTTAGTCATTTGAAACAGAAGCTTTTGGTGCTATTGCATGTTAGCCTGCATGTTTTCAATACTAAGATAATGAGGTAGTGAAGGGAAAAATCAAGTGATATCGACAATTTGCAGTCCATCATCTTTCTCTCGATAACCTTACTGATTCCCAAAACCATCTTTGAGAAATTTTTATTATTCCCGTACCTCATTTTTATTCAGGGCAATGTGAGACAAGAAATTTTGCACATGAAGTGATCACCTCTTTAAAGTGTTAATACTGACACCACAAGAAAAGCAAATGTACCAAATTCATTCTTTAACACAAGTCATAAAAAGGTCTTTATTTATTAAAACACACTCAGTAGACTGCAGGTGAATGATTTCCCACTATTGTTCAGTCATCTCATAAAGTCCCGCACACCTTTTTCGCTCAGAAGGGCACATGATTCCACACATGGCGGGCTCATCAAAACAATCACCATAGTCACACATGCTTACCTGGTCATAACAAACCCAGTCGCACATGACCCAGTACAAGCAGAAGCTACTGCTTCTTGTTTGCCCAGAGCAATACAATTTTATAACATTTGCTGTGACACCAGCATAATCATTCATTCACATATTTAATTGTGTATAATCAAAAGCTACTGATACCTGTTTGTCCAGAGCAATACAATTTTATAGCATTTGCTGCGACACCAGCATAATCATTCATTCATGTATTTAATTGTGTATAATCAGAAGCTACTGCTTCCTGTTTGCCCAGGTAATACAATTTTATAACATTGGCTGCGACACCACCATAATCATTCATTAACACATTTAACTATGTATAATCAGAAGCTACTGCTTCCTGTTGCCCAGAGCAATACAATTTTATAACATTTGCTGCAACACCAGCATAATCATTCATTCACACATTTAATTGTGTATAATCAGAAGCTACATACTTCCCGCTGATCTAAAGGGCAAGTTCATTTAACAAATTTCAGCATAAGCCTTCTATTCCTGCACTAGGGCATAAGTGTTTCTCATCCAAAAAAACCCTCTCCACAGACAACTATCTGCAGCATAAATACCCTGATCCAACCCTGGAATGAAGTAGAGCCTGAAGCTTGACACGACCACATTGTGAAGGTCCTCTCGAATTACTCCCCCCACCCCAGCCCCCTAAGTGGCACAGAACTTTGAAAAGCATCTGGGTGGAAAGGGTGTCGCCGATTTCCGTTCCCTCACCTCAGATGAGTAGGGAAACCTCTCAGGGGTTTGTCGGACCATTATGAACGCCTATGAGATCACCCCTGAGCGATAGAGACAACATTATCAAGGCCGGCTGAAGGAGGTGGGCCAGGCATGGTCTGAGTGGGCGTACCACAAGACCAGAGCTCTTAAGAGGTGGCTGGAATCCCTGAGTGCCACCACTGTGGAAGATATCCTCAAGCAGATCCAATTCGAGGATTTCTTCCACTACGCCCCGCCTGCCCTTGCCACCTATCTCTGCACCCAAGCTCCCAAGGGGGCTCAAAGAATGCTGTTGCTTGGCGGATCGCTGGGACACCTACCATCCTCACATAAGCTCTCTGAGCCACAAGTTCTGCCCCAATGCTACCAACTCTGGTCATTCTACACCCAAGAATGGGAACCCTCAAAGGAAACTCGCATGTGGCCATTGCCATAAATCAGGGCACTCTGCTGAGCAGTGGTGCTTGAAGGCTGAGAATCAGCCAGAAACTTCCTCTAAGCCCACAAATGGGACAACACCAAAACAAGTCACTTTTGGTTCAAGGATGAAAACTGAGACAGTGCCAAGCAAATGTTACAGCCAACACTATTCTACCGCCTTATTGGCACTCCGCCCTTGCAGTTGCCACTTATCTTCCTGGAGTCTATGACTTTCTCCTGGGACAGGATTTCCAGTCCCCTCTTAATCTATGAATATTCAGGGGTCCTAACCCATCCAAAACTCAATCAAGCCCTAAGAGTCGTCAAGGACCTACCTTAAACACGTTGCTAGTGCCACTAAAGTTCCCAGAACAGTGCCAAGCTCCGTCCGCCTCGAGCAACGAGCCCTTACCAAATTCAATTTTAGTGCCAGGCCCTGGCCCCAGTGCCAGTGCCAAGGAACACCCTGAGACTCCCTCCCAGAGATCCCAAATTTGACTAAAAATTTCTGCCAGTGCCACATGAGTGTCCTGGACAGTGCCATGCTCTGCCGTTATGGACGTCAAAGAAATTCCAGCATTAATTCCTGTACCTGGACCTGCTGCAGTGCCAGTGCCAGAGCACGCCATAGATCCTCCTTTGAGGGATCCAGTCTGGATCGCCTCTCTTCCCCTGGCTTGGCACAGCAACCAGTGCTGGTATGAGAGTTAACCCACTGCATACTCGGGTCCCTTCCGGATTCCTCTGACAACAGCGGAAGCTTACTGAAAGGTGCGGCCTCGCAACCCGTGCCTGAGCTGGTCATTGTGCTCTGTGAGCCTCTCACACCCCCACAACCTCTTCCGCTCTTTCCCAGTCCTCCGCAGCCAAGAATATGAGTAAGGATTCTGCCATATCTCAACTGGTAAACCATGACTCATGACTTGAAAAGAGGTCCATGGAAAGAAACAGGTGGCACTCCACTGGCCATCGACCTAAAAGAGGTCCATGGAAGAAAGACTCCACTGGCACTACTGCCAACTTGGCACAGTGCCTCACCTTTATCTTACGAAGAACTGTGGCACCTCTATCTAGGAGAGGATGCCAGGTTTTTTTCCCCATTTATTCTCCTTACAACTTTGTAATTTAATTTCTTCTTGTAATATTCTCTTTAACACTTGGATAATTTTTGTTTTGTTTCCTTTCCAAATCTCTTAATTTGACATTTTTTTCGGCAACCTTGCCCATTCATGAATCCCTTTGTGAAGCCTTATAACAGCTCCTCACTTTTACTTTACCTCCCACTCTGCCAATGTAGAGTGTAAATTGCCAGATATTCAAGTAAAATAAGTTCTTTGATTTCCCTTTCATGCCTATAAAAGCATGGTACATTTTAAATTGTATGTAACAGAGCAGTTAGCCCCTTACCACATGAGCACCACATATGGCACGGTGCCGTTACCATAGATATTGGCAGATGCTCCTGCCAGAGAAGTTGAGCCCTCTGACTACCGTCACTATGTCCACTGGCCCCTACCGGTATAATCTGATGCCCTTTGTGGTAAAAGAGCAAATCTAGCCATTGTCATAGTCTAAGGAATATAATACTGGTATATCGATCGTAAATTTTCTTTAACAATCACTACTTACTATTGCATTTGTCATTTATTTTCCTTTGTATTTCCTTGTAATGTAAATGTTGAGTCCCTGACTCGCATAACCTGTGTAAACTACACACAATTGTACATCACATACGTAGGTAAGTGCCACAAGGTTCCTGCGATGTTTAGTGCCAAGTCTGGCACAGTGCCACCATGTATAAGTACTGTGGCATCACCTAAAATAAGCCCATGTATACTTCATTGTAATACCTCATCAAGCAAACTAACCACATGACTTCAGCATCAAGGAATTAACCTTATCATTAAGTGTATGAATAATTTAATATTTACCTTAGAGTCAATGGCCTAATCCTATTTTTACATTGTTATCGTAATTCATGATAAACTAACTTGTCAATACTTTTACTTTGAAACTGATATAATGCTGCAGTAGACTAATGACAAAATAAAGTTTAAATATAATTGCAAGTCCAGCAGCCCAATATTCTGCTTTAACGTACATTTTATAAGTGATTAATAATAATTTACAATTGATGGACTTGCATAAATGCATTTTTGTTATATTTATTAAGATTAAAAGGGGAAGTAATGAGAGATGTTAGCTTATTCACTCGAGCAGACTAATCCGTAGTCATTCTCACTAGATTTAAGGTGTGGAATGTCAACTTGAATGGGGAAGTGTCACAAATATGTCATGCTCCCTGTAACAGTACAATGAAGCACCATGTTAACATAATTCACGTATTCAATTGAAACAAAAGGTAGTCACGTCGATAACACCGCTGACAAACAAAGACAGGTATGGGAAAACATTGCTCCTTCCTGGAAGAATCTTTCATTCCTCACCCCTTAAACAATCTTTTAATCCTCTTCCTTGTTCTGATGACTGCTTGAGCCTTTCTTATAGGTACTGCCTTTGGAAGCAAAAGAGAAAGTCCACCATGGTTCCCATATGGCTCACACATGGACGAGCAATGTAGAAAACGGGCTGCCATTCCCCAGGAATGAGGAAAAAATGTAATCCTTACAAGGAAATAAAAGGACAAACAATGACCTGTGCCCTATCAGAACTCAGGTAGCTAGAGAAATGCCTGGCCATGGACTCAAGGCACTTGTCCCTTGTCTCATCTGCTCCATCAGAGCCTAGATTTTATCCATGTGGCTGCTTTGAGCCTTAGTATTTTTTTTGTAGGGAAAACCCCTAATACATGCCCACCTTGCTGGCGCTGAAGATGAGATCCCCTGTCTCATACAGAAAGGTAATGCACCCAAAGCAAGGTTTTGAATCAGTTCATGACATTATTATTCTTCTACTGAATTTATTTTCCTTTCTAAAGTGCAATATTTTCACGAGACCTGATTTGTTTCGTACAGTGAGTAAATTATTCCCGTTCACGTTCATTCCAGTGCCTAGAATCAATTTGCTTTGGCACCTTATGTGCAACCCCTCAATTCCATGATTCGTTACTTAAACCTATGTAAGCAACCGATGCATTCTCGTTTACAGACAGAGTTGCTAGCTGTGGAATCATCTGTTCACCCCTGTGCTTCTGTTGTGGTTAAAACCACAGGCCCTCAATGAATGGTGCCCTACGGAGTGGATTTTTCCCTTGTTTATGTTACTGTGTAAATTACTGTAATTTTAGTTATTCAGCAGGAATCTGTATTCCCCTGTCTGGTTTTGTAAATTCCCCTTTCTTCTGATTCAGATTTGTTAATATAAATATAAGTGATTGTATGTGAATTCCAAGTGTTTATCTGAACTCTCTCCACTGAAGGAAAGCCTTCTTGATGTTGATTGCCTGAATCTACATCTGCAGTCAGAAATGAGCCCATGTGGTAAGTTTCCTATTCTTCCCCAGGTAAATCTCTAACAATATATATATATATATATATATATATATATATATATATATATATATATATATATATATATATGTGTGTGTGTGTGTGTGTGTGTGTGTGTGTGTGTGTGTGTGTGTGTGTGTGTGTGTGTGTGTAACTTTATCACTTATACAGTTGTTCTGTGCATTAATACAATTACTGAGAGGCTCTCATGAAAACTGGGTGGTATCTAGCAGAGATATTTATTCAGGAAAAGTTACAAAAGTTACAAGACTAACAGTCCTCATTGTCAAGTATCCGAAGAATGACTGGATACATAGTCCAGCTGTATTTATATGTGTATGAGGGAGTGGGTTAAGCCCTTGTTGTTACAATTCTGTATGCTGGTTTCTTTAATCCTTAGATTACCCTCCTTCTCCTGTGTGGCCCCACCCTCACGACCTTGGCCTTTCTCTACCTGTAGCTTCTTATGGGTGTGCATGGTCTCTTGTGTTTTTGCGTGTGCTCTTGCCTATCATGGTGCATACGATTTTTCTTGATAGGCTATCTTCAAATCTATTTCCAATATTGTCTACCATTACATTGCTTGCACATGTTATGAAGGCATTTTCTACAATCATTCTAACCGTTTTTTTAGTGTTTCTGTACAAAAAAATTCATATTTTCCCAGTCTATTATGTGGTCTTTTTCCCAACAGTGCTTAGCAACTGCCAATGGATATTGTAGTGCCTTATGTATTCTTGATGTTGTTTCCCTCATTCTTTGCTGGATTTGCCACTTTCATCGAAGTAACGTCTTGACAGTGTAGACATGCTGCCTCTTACCTCTTCCCCCTCTACCGACTTTTTGTTCTATTTTATTCATGATGGTGTTTTTGTAACTGCCTAATAATCTGAAATTATCTCGCATCCTGTTGATGTGTGTAATAGTGTTGTTATCCGGAACTGTAATTGTTTTCTTCCCTTTCAAATGATCCTTTTCTATCCCTTCCCTCTCCCCAAAATAGTTTTTTCTTGCCTTAATGTGTGCTTGTTCCCACCAGTACTTAGGGTATCCTAATCTCCTACAACTCTCCCTCAGGTATTTCAGCCCTTCATCTAAGAATTCGGGACTACAAATCCTATAAGCCCTGACGGCCAACCATGTGATTACTCCCATTTTAATTTCTTTCCTATGACTGGAGAACATATGTAAGTATGAACTGGTGAGTGTCTTCTTCCTGTGTACCTTAAATTTGCGAGTTTGGATTTAACTTCCCTATTTACCAACGTACCAGTCAAGATGATGATGGAAGTAATGAAAAAGAATATGAAAGGAGGGGTTTACACGTGACCTAGATAATGACGTTTTGATAAAATTGTTGACGGCGGTCCTCAGCATCAATGTGTTTATTCGGGGAAAACCAGTACATACAAAAAATGGCGTGGCTATGGGTTCGAGTCTTTCGCCAATCTTAGCTAACATTTTTATGAAATGGTTTGAAATGGAAGAATGGGTAAATTAAATGCAGGGAACTTAAACATCATCAAATGGGTAAGATACGTGGGTAACATCCTGATTATTTATAAGGGAGAAAGGGAAGAACTACACAAGTTCCTTGAAAAAAAAAAAAAATGAACAAATCAAGTTCACAATAGCAGAAGAGGAGGGAGAAATTCCTTTCTTGGATGTAGCGGTAAAGAGGGAAGGTGAGCATTTAAATTTTAAGGTTCAACAGCAGACACACTAATTCATACATACATATGTTCTCCAGTCATAGGAAAAAATTAAATTGGGAATAATCACAGGGTTGGCCACCAGGTCTTATAGGATTTGCAGTCCCGAATTCTTAGACGGCTACGAGAAAGTGCGAGGAGGTCGAGACGTTGCAAGGTCATTGTGGCTATAAGGAGTCAGTGTAAGGAGAGATTCTCGACGCTTGAAAAAGAACCGAATTCCGTTGGTGAATGTTGGGTTGAGGCGGTCTGTGGCTGGTGCTATGGGACCCAGGGGAAGGGTGTTGAATTCTTTTATTAATTCCTCGGAGACATGGTTGGAAAAGTACCTATGAAAGAGGCATTTGCGGCGACAAAAATGGGGCACGGGAATGGGTAAGGACATGTTCGTATAAAGTTCGATGAATTATTTAATATCTAGAACTAACGGGAGCAACTGAGATTTAGAAGCATATTAAGTGGTTATATTAATAACTAAACATATACTATTTGCTGATGTATCTCTCAGAAATATTGGATATTTGTCAATGTGAGTCAACTTGATATTCTAAAAGAGTATTGTTGGTTTGTCCTTCGTTAATGAAAGAAAAAGTTAAGATTTTGTCCAGAGTCACATTACACATTTACATACATACATACATACATACATATACATACATACATACATACATACATACATATATACATACACACACACATATATATATATATATATATATATATATATATATATATATATATATATATATATATATATATATATATATATATATATATATATATATATATATATATATATATATATATATATATATATATATATATAATATTTTTTTTGTAACGGAACGAAGGATCGAACTTGCTTAAGCCATTAACCGTTAGGTTTTCGCCATCCAAAACATTCAAAACTACTTTTCAATATGAAGAAAGGGCCATCGACTTTGGCTGACAAATGACGTAACTATGAACTGCAGGAAGTGTCATGTCCGGGACCTTCTGCTATTAAGTGTGATCATTTTTCTATAGCGCCAAAACGCTGTTCGATGGCGTTTTTATGGAAGGGTCTAACGTGATGATGCATGAAGGCTCAAAGAGAGAAAGAGAAAGTGATTTAAAATGGCCAACGGTTACAGTGAACAGACTGTGGAGAGGGAGAGAGAAGAATTCTATCCTTCCTGTACCCTTGTTTTTCCCCCCTGTTTTCTTTCGTCTTTTCAACCTTCCGTTTGTATTCTTTACTTAAGATTTTGAGGATTGGAAATAAATTGACTATGCGAGTCACCGAATAGTCACCGACATATCCCTTAAGTCTAAATTGAATGATTTTATGAATGCACGACGAAAAAGGAATAATATTTATATTATTTATCTAAAGAAACAGGGCTAGATTTGTTGTTCCTTCCCACGTAATATAGAAAAATCTAGCTGAGCTTCTTAACGATTCATGTTCGCTTGCTAAAGTATCTAGACAACAAGGAGGGAACTCATAAATACCTCAAATCCATTTACAACAAAGTATTTTCCTTATGGAAAGGAAATGTAAAACGAAAAGTGAAATCATTTAACGTCTAGACTCTCTGAGAATTCCTGTATACTTCGCCGGAACTGAAGAAAAGATGAGAAATTCCGGAATTATCAATTGTTGCGAAGGGTACCTGAGGAAGCCATTAACGCCTTTTTGAGAAATGCCAGAGCGTTGTCTTTACAACGGCTCTCTATACAAAGCAAACTTTGTGGAGAGAGAAGAATGTGTCCACGTCTGCCTAAAATTCACTTACTTCCTCGATAATGTATTTATATACTATTATTGTTTTATAATCTAATTTTATATCATGAAAAAATCTTTCATTTCTCTATGTTTATATTAAACAGCATTTTGCATAATTTCATTTTGTGCTTCTCCAACTCTTTTGTCATTTATTTATGATAAAAATTACACAGATATGATAGGCCTAATGTCAAATATATTGAATTATATTGTGAGAGACAAGATGAATATGGGTAAAGTCAGATTTTAGAACAAACAAATCGTCAGTTAATTTTATGTGCAAATCTTAAGTTTTTTATGATTCAAGTAAATCATTCGTGTTGATAAAGCTGTTATAAAAGTAAAAATTTTCAGGCAATACTGTCATTGTTTTCCTACAATATATTATGCTATCTAAATGCTCTGCTATAAATATTTCATGATGCATTCAGTTCCTAAATATAAATAATAATAATAATAATAATAATAATAATAATAATAATAATAATAATAATAATAATAATAATAATAATAACTGAGTTTTGGAAGTATTTAATACTACACGTGTTTGCATTGTATTATCATTATTTCTACAAATATTGTAAATCCGCCAGGTTTCGACCAAACTGGGATGAAAATGTATAGGAAGGTATTTCAACACTATAACTGAAAAATATTAACTCTTAAACTTACATGAACGAGAAAAATTAGAACAAATAAACACTAAATACATACTTTGAATAAGGAATATATTACAAACACAACAATAATGCAACAATAAATGATGCGTATAAAATGCAGAAACCCCAGATCTGCCATTTAATAAAAATCGAGATGAAAATGTAATGCCAAATGCAACAATAAATGACATCAATAATGGGATCTTGATCTACTTATGAAAAAATCCTTTGAATCGCAGATTCTTCATTCAGATTTCTCTCGGTATTTGATAAACGTTTTTCCTTTTTATCTTCATTCTAATTCAGTTCCCTGTCACCTCTTCTTTCCTGGATTTCATTGATGTGTCTCGCAATTCCCATAAAAAAAAAAAAAAAAAAAAATTGAACGGAGATAATCTTATCCAGACTCCATAGCTATCGTCAAATTTCGAAGAACAGACATCGACTGAGCATGACTGGACTGGACATAAAACGGAAAATATATCATTATCAGAATAATTGTTGCAGTCATTTTTGAAAACAAATGAAATCCTAATGTTTTAAATCGATAAATCCAAGACATATAGGAAAATTAATTGTATACCTTCAGGTTCTAAGGTAATGGAATACGTCACTAGTTTCTGAGATCTCATCAAGGTCCACCAAAGTGTAAAACTCTTGAATATTGAATGGAACTGTCATGTTCGATTTGGAAAATGTATCAAGACTTTTAAAACAAAACTGCCAGGGGAACTGCCAACACGGCAAAATATGATCGTAGAACTTTAGATTACTATTGCGGCACCATTCCCGCTAGTCGGCGACCGTAATATTTACCGTCTTTTGTTCACATTTTTTTTATGTTTATGCTTTTTGTTTGTATTTATGATATTTACAGTATTTTGTTTACGTTTTCATGCTCTTCTCCAAGGGCTAGTACTAAACACGCCGCCCATTTTGCACTTAACGGATAGTTGCCGAACCAGAAGGGCGCGGTAATAGTCTTCAGTTGGACCAAAAAGTTTAGCTTCATTATTCAGTCATTAATTTCACAGATGTTTCATTCGTGAAATGAATGAATTATGAAGTGTTATTTATTTATTTTTTTTTTTTTACTCGTGAAATAAGGCACATCTGAGTACGTTGTGTAATATGTAAGCTTTCATCTCTTTTAATTTCTTATTTTTCTACTTATGGGACGGTGCCAGAGATCGCAATCCTTCAACTACTGTAGTATTTGTAGGACTTATGCACTGGCGGTGTATGGCATTCCTCGTTGGTTACCTATCCAAGTGATGACTAGGTTCAGTATTTTTTGAAATTCGCCGATCGATTGATCAGTGGTATAGCATTGCACTGCTTAAGCATTCAACTAAAGTCTTTTCTCAGGTTTCATAAATTTATAAATTTGTCGAATGATTCTTAAGCAATCATAATGAAATGTTAATCTCCTTAATTGATATTATTCTTAACTTATTTCCATAAAGAAGTCAAACATTTTTCATTTCTCTTTGAGCGTCTCTAACATAACAAAATAGAATCAAAATGGTCCAGTTAAGAAAAAAATAAACATTTCAGAAAATGTTCCGACAAAAGGCTTAACTACACTCAAGCATGAGAAGATCTTATATTGTTTTCTGAATAATTCAAACTCTCCGCTCAGGGACTGAACAAAATATTACTTTCAATTAATTTCTATTTAAATTTCATTATGAAGAAAATTATACATTTACTAAAATTAATTCACAAGTCATCATAAAAGAAATGATTTCTGGATCGCAGGCAACCATCTTTTTCTGCATCCTTGTCGGAATATTATTACATCCTTTGTAATACACCAAAGGATACTGATTTCCTGTTCTCTCTCTTTCGGGTCTCATTGTAAAAATAGGAGGAAATGTGACAGAGTTACTGGTGTCAGGATAATATATTATCCGTTCGCCATTGGTTCCTACAAAAGTAATCTTGGACAAATTCTTACCACAGGAGGAAATATTCTCTTTCAAAAAACGAGAATATGAGAAAATATAAGAAAAGGGTGAATACTTTTAATAACCAGCATAACTTTGCGAATAATTTGTTTGATGTTTTACTTCCACAAGTCTTCATAATATACGAATTAATAGTTCCCCAAGGTATATAAAAAAAATTTTTTGTTTTTGTTTTTCCGCCTTAGGCCTGAACTAACGCTGGTTTCTGATTTTCTTTTCTAGAGCTTACAGATTTCTACAGTATATTTCGACGAGATTAAATAATTTTGTCAAGTTCAAACATACTGAAATCATTTGGACAATTACTAACCATGTAAATTAAATATAATTAGCAGATATAAGTCCCCATAAGAGGAAATCAGTAACAACATTTAAAAGAGAGCAAGCGTAAAAAAGCTATCAGTGATATCACGCTCGCAAGTTCACCGGCATAACAAAAACCAGCAAGGTATCTTTTCTCTTTTCTCTCAGCAAGTTTGATATTTACAAATATTCAAGATAGATAAAGAAAATGAGAGTTTAATATTTAACACGAATTTCCCACTGTCAAGTAAGATTCATTAGGATCCGTGTATTAGATGGTTGTTGTTCCGATACCATGAACTTAGAGTCAGTCCTATTAATCATATGGCTAAACTCAGGAACTCCTAAGCCTCTCCTATCCAACCCCTAAACCTCTAACCCCCAACCCCAAACCCTGCTACCAGCCTTTGTGATGCTATATTCGTCTGGCTGGAAAAAATAAGGGCGAATTATATTTTTGTCAGATGGCTCAATTCTCACTGAAACTGGGTCAGATACTAGGCTTGAATAAGAGTAAATTGCAAATACTTTTTTTACCATTGTATACTAATTCATGTAATCTCAAAATATGTTTTGTTTGCTGAATGGTTACTCGTTCATTGTGAAAGTCGGTCTTAGATAATGATTTATTACGATTTTTATCAGCTGATTCATAATTATATGAAATATTGAGAACACTTATGGGTGAACAGACGCGGATGAATGTATATGATATAAGGTAATGCTCAGTTATTGGAATGGAGTGTGAATGAGCTAGTGTGTATAGATGAAATACTTGTGATTACTGATAAAGAATAGAAATCGGTAAGTATGAACGGGCTTGTAATTAAAAACAAGTGTTAAATAAAATATATCGTCAGGAAGATTATGAGAATAAATGAAAACTTCATTTTATCAATAAAAATGTTCAGTATATAATTGAAAAAATATTTTCCCATATTAATAAAATAATTTTACATATTTTTCGACCTGTTCCCTTCGTCCGATGGACTTGAAATTTTGCATGATTACTCAATCTCGGTGACATTACAACCTCACATGATCAGTAAGTCAGCAGTGACCTCTAGTGACCCTACAGTGGCCTTTCCCAGTATCTCATGATTTGTATGAAAAACTTGAGATTTTTCTAGCCTTCTCTGACTTGGTTGGATAAGTTAATAACTCTACTGATTTTCCAAACCTTCTTTGGCTCGACAGGATCTCATGTCCAATTTTTTTCAGTTGCAATCATAAATCGGTTACAATAGCTGTCAAAACTAAAAAGTATATATAAAAAAAATATATAAAAAAATTAAACATACTTTTATTAAAATGCACAAAAAGTAAAAAAATATTTTTTTGAGAAATACCAGGCTTTTCTTACAATTAATTATGTCTACAACAATAAAAGCTTGGGCGCCTAACATGGAAGGAAATGCTACAGGAAATAAAAAATATTTCTTTTCTTGTAGCATTTCCTTCCACGCCCACACCTTTATTTTTGAAGACATGGTTAATTGTAAGAAAATCCTGGTGTGTAACAAAAATTATTTCTTTTACTTTTTAGTGCATTTTAATGAGAGCTAAATTTTTTTAATAGGTCATAATTCGTTGATGTAACCCCCCAACATGAATTCTTTGAATACAAAGCCCATCTGCTAATCCTCTGTCCCCCGGGCTTAAATCGTACAATCTGGGAGCACAGATTTTTTTTTTAAAACATCAAACCACATTCCAATCTTTGCATATTTGTCTCCAATCCTTAATCGCCGGGATTACACTTCCCGACTTTATTTACATTATATGAGACTGGTTCTTCCTCGTTCTGCATTATGATTTAAACCTTTCTTGTTAAGTTATTTCCCAAAAGCGTTAATAAACTTCCATCATATAAGTCATTTATTGTAGGGATATTTGATCGAAAGAGATTTATAAATATACTATTTACTGGAAGGTGAACAGAATAAATTCATGATAGGCTATTGGTAAGCATAACAGTGTTAAAAATTATAATCGTATGAATAACAATGTCTAAAAACCAGGCGTTATAATATGCACTTCAATACGGGCAGAAATTCAGCAACATTATTCACGAATATTGCAATTTTGTACGATAATCTAACAAGAGAGGAGAGATATAGTGGTTAGGACTTTGTTTCAAGAATTCAAACTATTTTTGCAGAGGGCTAACACGCGCCATAAGTAATGGAATTAACAATATTACATTCTGAAAGCCTTTTGTACAAACTTTATACATACAGAGATACGAACACACACACACACACACACACTCACTGTAGTCCTGAGTTCTTGTCCTTCGCTGGTTTGAGCCCACGGGACGACGAACTTATTATCAACTAAAAAAATTCCCCTTCAGTAACATATATGAAAATATATTATTTCCGAGGTAGAGCGAATTGGATATTAAAGGACGTTTGTAGCTTACTGATGATGTATACACACACACATATACACACACACACACACACACACACATATATATATATATATATATATATATATATATATATATATATATATATATATATATGTGTGTGTGTGTGTGTGTGTGTGTGTGTGTGTGTGTGTGTGTGTGTGTGTGTGTGTGTGTGTGTGTGTGTGTGTGTGTATCTGAGTCACTAGGTAGGTAGCATAACTGTAATGTTTGTGTGGAAGAAGATAACATGGTAGATAACTAGGGGATACAGTTACTGCATTTCACAATGACAAGCAATCAGTGATTCAAATTTAATGCACTGTTGGTTAGGGTTTCGTTAATTATCTCGATGATAACTAGGCAATTGTTCGTATTAAAAGTCACCCATGATTAGGGTACAGGTTAATTCTAAGGGTAACGCAATAAATGCATATTTCAAGTACAAGGATGAAGGTACCGAGATGAAGTGGTGTCCAATATTTTGGAGAGAAAGAAAATACAAAAAAAAAAGAGGTAAAGGTGTTAGAGCGAGTGGTAAATGGAGGGCTATCTGTTGGTTAAATGAGCAGATGATTGGAAAGTGTTATGAGGGATAGATGGAATGGAAGAGATTTCAGCAGATCCATGACTTTTCTTTATTCTTTTCTCTTCTATACCGGGCTGTTGAATAATTTGTATTTTCCTTATATGACCACACGTCGAACTGTAAAGAAGTTCAGTAATTCTTGGATGTTGCCAGTAGTAAATAACAAAAAATCTGATTAGTGCTTGAAAAAATATGAGGGACGTAACTTCCTGCTGACATAGCACAACCCTCGGTGGTCTGTACAAGAAATTTGTATTAGTTCAAGGTTCTTCTGTATATTAATTGAAAAATTTAGATTAGATGTAATATACAAGAAGACAGATCCGGAGGTGGTACGCAGTTCAGCCCTATTGATACCGCATTTGAGTAAGTTCTGGATCAAATAAACGTTCACATGTAATTCGCATTTCTTCAGTTCACAAGATGCCTTCATAATCTAGTCTCGTTGGATCAGTTACACAATTGAAATATTTCCTTAAGTTCACGCATACTTTTGGTTAACACAAAAAACTGAAGGGAGATACAGTGTCTATATTCCGGCGATTACTGACACCCGTGGAATAACAATATCCCTCTGATCTCAAGATCAATATTCTACCAAAAGTTGAAGGGAACGATCGGAGATGAGAGTATAAAGAAGAGGCAGTAAATATTTCTAGAGCTGTCTGGAATCGTCTAAACGATCGAGACTCCCCAAGGAGGGAGCTGTAGATAACTATTTCACCAAAGGTTGTATCTTCCCAAGGATTAGAGTGGCAGAATTTTCCCTCAACGCATAGCAGGATTTCTTCAGCTCTTATTTCCAGTTATGTTTCTCCGGGTCCTCGCTCTTTATTTCCTCGATTCCGTCTACTTGGACAAATTAAAAGAAAGGAATAAATAAATGAATATAAGAGAGAAATAAATAGCTAAATGAAAAATAAGAAAATTGCAATTATTTTAAAATTCTCAAGAAATCTAGGATTGAAAAGACAAACGGGGAGAACAATTACACATTCCCAGAGTAATAAAAAAATATCTAAATAGATAGATACATAGACAGATATATAGATAGATAAATAGATAGATAAGGGGCAAGTAAGGAAGGAAAACAGGAAAACATGGAATATCAAGTGAAGGTTGAAAGAGGGGCCAAAGGATGGGTAGAAGATACAAGAATGAAAATGAGTACAACTGGCATATTTACAATAGGGGAAAGGAGAAGAATTGGGAAAAGGTCAAGGATACAGAAAACAAAACTTGATGGGTGTATATATATATATATATATATATATATATATATATATATATATATATATATATATATATATATATATATATATATATATATATATATATATATATAGAAATAATCAACACACAATCACGTGTGGAACAGAAATAAATTTCTGACTCACGTGGATCGAACCTAGGTCTTTCAGGTGGAAGGCAAGGGCGCTATCCCTTCCACAAGTCTAAAGAAATTGAAAGAACTGCACCTGGAATTTCCTGGGCAAGCTAACTGCTTGCGATTTTCCCCAACTTCCCGACGTGAGTCAGAAATTTATTAATCAACACACACGAAATAAATTTCTGACTTATCGAACCCAGGTCTTTCACGTGGATTATTTCTATCTTATTCACTCAGAAGGGATAATTCGAATGAAATGCTGTCCATTGGGTCATTGCTAAGTCGGGAAGTTGGGGAAAACTCGCAAGCAGTTATGCAAAATTCCTGGGTGCAGTTAGCTTGGTTCAGGAGACTTGTATGGCTTAGTGGATGCAGTTGCTCTCAGGTTCCAACTTCTTTTAGACTTGTATATATATATGGATATATATATATATTCCACCTAAAAGACCTATATATATATATATATATATATATATATATATATATATATATATATATATATATACAATATACGTATATATCATATAATTTATATATATATATATATATATATATATATATATATATATATATATATATATATATATATATATATATATATATATATATATATATATATATATATATATATAAATTGCATAAATTACTTTTTCTATAAAGTCGAGAAGTCCCATCTATTGGTAGCTTGATAGTGACCGCATCAAAAGGCTATTGGTAATGCACATCTGTACCTACACACCCGCACTCTCTCTCTCTCTCTCTCTCTCTCTCTCTCTCTCTCTCTCTCTCTCTCTCTCTCTCTCTGGTCTACAGTGAAACAAACTTTACCCAAAATAATTTATTTGCCAAAAAAATCTAACATATTTGGATTGAAAGAAACAAGAGATGAAATAAAATGGAATACTAATGTTCACCAACCAATCATACATATTAAAGTCCATCATATCTAAATATCCTCTACATCGCTATCCCACAATATGTCAAAATAAGTCAAAGTCCAGTATTTTCCCAATGAGTACATTTTCACCTCTTCCTTAGTGAAACATCTGAAGAAGCCAAATAAAACCCTTATTAAACAACATGTATGAAAATAAAGATATGGAAATTCCTCCCATGTTATTTATAAAGTACACAATGTAATAAATGCTTGACACAAGTGAGACATATAAATGAAAGAAACAATCTACAGTTTGGGAAATCTAAAACAGTTTCTACCTCCAAACAGCAATGATCACAGTCTTAATTGATAGGTCTGGAACCTCAGAGTCTTCACCAAAGACCTTTATTAATGTTCGGTGTTGGTCTTCAAATGATCATTTGTGTGATAACTAATCCCTTCACGCCCTGGGACTCGGCCCAAAAGAAACACACATACAAACGCATTTGCCAGAACCTTGACATTCCCGGCGAACGCACTCACGAAGTCTTGTAGTTAGGCTGGGAAGTTCTCACGGCTCGAAAACATGACATATCCAGCTTTACTAATTAGGAAACGTGCCAGACAACAGCTAATCATCCCCTCAAGGTTCTTCAGAGTGTCTTTAGCCACACTTAATCAGACATTTACTGTGTATTGTAATTCATAAAGTACTTGTGACCTACTGGCTTTTCAGGTGTTCGGCCACCCAAAGAAGTACTGCCCCAGCACTAGGGAAATAGCAATTATTAATTTCCAGATTCATGCACTAAATGGATTCCACACCCTTGGTAGGTTGACCTTCAGGTGAGGGTTTACTCACACAAGGTTTCCGTGCACAACAAATACCCCACTTCACAAAGAGCGTGACAACAAAGGCTCCGATCACTGATAAAGTAGTGATGAAGAAGTACTACTTTGGCACGGGGAAAGGTTCGTCTTCCGGCATTGGAGGAAGTGGCGGAATTGTGGCGATTACTCCCCTTAAAGGTGGCACTGGAACAACTTGATGTTATCCATGTAGATGCTCCATGAAGATACAAGTAGTAGAGTTGAAGACACTCTTGCCCAGGACTCGAAATTTTAGCATGACCAGTCTAAACACCTCATTGAAGAGGCGGGATCCTCATAGAAGAAATGTATCTGATGAATTGTGGCACCAGATGGAGACCTCATATCGCTTGCAGAACACTGCATTGAGAGTCTTCATAGAGGGCACCTTACACTCAAGTTGGAACGTTCGAAAGTCACAGTCAGAAGGAGTCTGGTCATGTACTAACATCTCACATCCTAATCAGTCAACGTTTATGAGTGTAAAGATACTACTGTCACAAATATAACTATCATAAACTAGAACACATCATGACTTCTAGTTAACAGCTGAGAATTGAAACTGGTCTGCCAAAAGGTACATAGTCTCCTCACTATCCCATACTATTACTGAACCATTAAAACCACTGGGGAAAGGTCGTATGATGCAACTATGAAATGATTTCAAGTTACTAACTGGAATTTCCACAGGCAACTCCCTATCAGACACACTCACTTTTAAAATACCATAATAGTGATATAAATTCTCCCCAATAAAAATTATCTGTGGAACAAACAGATATGCTGCATTTTAAAGTCGATTCTAAAGACCCCAGAGGTAAAATATCTAAAAAAATTCACCCCTTAGAAGTGGCAACCACTGCCTTAACCTGTGTTTGAATTTCTGATAATACGGATTCCGCTTCTTTCTCAATATTCAACAAGAAGACAAAACTATTGTAACATCTGAGTCTCCCCCCATCCTATCAACTGTGATCAAAAACCCATTTAAAGACATCCTCAATGTCTCAAAACCCTCTCGTAATTTCTCATTACTATCTTGTAAAGTTATCAAAGTCTTACCTTGGCTAGCTAATTCTGCCGATACCTGTTCAATTTTCCCCAAATTAGCAACTGACATACCTGCAACCGTTCCTATGACCATAACGGCTCCAATTAACAATGGCACAGCCCTCTTACTCCTTTTAGAAGAAACCTGAGACACTGAAGAAGCTAAATTTGGAAGTCATGCCAAATTATTCTTTATCTTATCCTGGACCCTAACAGCCATAGCATTAACTTCGGTTAACCAACCCCGGAACGGATCAGACACCCAATAAATTCCTAAGTGACTGAACTTTATTCTGGGATGCTTCAAGCTCATCCCTAGCCAAACCTATATCCTCAAACTATATACTCAATGTTACCGCATCAGATGACAACCACACATCATAGTTTTCTTCTATAATAATGCCAAATGCTTCTAGTGGTCGTATTTTCTGGAACACCTGCTTGAGAAGAGGCCTGAGGATTAACCCATCGATGTCATTTGTGGCCACAGAAAAACTCAGGTCTAATAATCCTTTTATTTTCCATTATCCCAAATCCATCGGAAACTCACTCATTATTGTAAACTTACAATAAATAAAAAAGGGAAAAACCAGAGTTTACAAGATTCTGTGCAGCAATTGTAATGAGATTTACGTGGGGGAGACAGTAGATCCATCTCGCAAAGATTAACAGAGCACAAAAGATCAGTGCAGTATGCTTCAGAGAGTTCAGGGATTTTCCTACATACCAGGGATGAAGGCCATACCATAAAGTGGAGCAAGGTGGAGCTGGTTTTCAAAAGTAGCTGTCTTGTCAGGAGGACATTGGAAATCGGATGACATCAATGGGTTAATCCTCAGGCCTCTTCTCAAGCAGATGTTCCAGAAAATTCGACCACCAGATGCATTGCCAGACAGGAGTTAATGAGGCCAAAAACCACCAGGGAATTGCTTAATTTCCCTCCTTCCTTGGTAACGGTCAAATGCATACCATTGGAGACTTACTGCCACACCAAAATATGCTTTGTATGTATACTCTTGTAACATTTCATCTGTCCATATTTTACCAGTGAACAGGGGCACAGAAGCAAGTGCTCGAAATATAAGTTTGAAATGTTCAAATAGTGTTTTAAGAACCATTTTATCTTCATATTATACTGTGGTATTAAAGTAAAAGTCATTCATATATATATATATATATATATATATATATATATATATATATATATATATATATATATATATATATATATATATATATATATATATATATATATATAATATAAAAAATGACTGACTTTTAAGGATATATGATCACGGTGTGATAAAAAGTCATAAAAAGAGCTGCGTGTTCCGTTTCATGAACTATCATGGTCGAGGTGGGTTAATGCCGAAGCTAAGACAATTTCCCCGCTCTCGACGGGTAAATAAAGTACACCAGACTCGGCGTTAACTTATACCTCAGATGGATAGCTCAAAAGGTTAGCGTGACTGATTCACTGGATGCGCGTCTGTCGTCAATCGATCTTTTGGAGTCCCGTCCATTTATCAGATATAAATTCCTGCGGTGATAATTTTCGAATTCCTTAGCCCTGGCATGATATTATTTTTGTAGCCATGATCATTAGAAAACGGTGTGATAAAAAAGTCATAAAAAAGAGCTGCGTGTTCCAAAGATAAAAACTATCATTGACTTGGGTTAATGCCGACAAATATTTCCCGCTCTATGGGTAAATAAAGTAGGTTTTAACTATAACCTTTTTAGCTCAGTTTGTAAAACTGGATTAAGCTGGATTCATCTGTGTCGTGGGATCGAAATGCCCGTCCATTTATCAAAAAATAGATAATTGCCCATCGGGGATATTCCCGAGGTAGCGTGGAAATATTTATTTGTAGCTTCATGATCATATATAAATCACGGTGTGATAAAAAAGTCATAAAAATAGCTGCGTGTTCCAAACGTACCAATGAACTATCATGGTCCAGGTGGGTTAATATTTAGTGAAACCTTTTAAATATTTAACTCGGCGTTAACTTATTTTGATAGCTCAGTTTAGCATCGACTAATTCGTCAATTCGTGGGATCGAGATTCGGCAGTGCCCGTCCATTTATCATTTTAAATTCTTTGATAATCATCTGGGATATTCCGAGGTAGCGTGGATTTGATATTACTTGATATTTGTTTTTCAGTGATCATATAAAATCACGGTGTGATAAAAAGTCATAAAAAGAGCTGCGTGTTCAAACGTACCAATGAACTATCATGGTCGAGGTGGGTTAATGCCGAAGTTAAGTACAATTTCCCTCTCGACGGGTAAATAAAGTACATCTTTTAACTTATATATTTGATAGCTCACGTTAGCGTACTGGATTGTGATTGCGTCTATCGTGGGATTGAGACTCGGCAGTGCCCACCATTTATCACTTATAAACCCACGGTGATAATTCACACATCATATTCCTGAGGTACATTTGATATTACACATATTTGTACACACATCATATATATATATATATATATATATATATATATATATATATATATATATATATATATATATATATATATATATATATATATATATATATATATATATAAAGATACGTTTAAAGAAAAAATCCACGAAGGAAAGGGACACACTGATTTGTGAGCACTGTCTGTCGTCCTTTACTTAGCAGACTGAATGATTAAAAGTAAGTTTACAAATAAAGCTTATATAATTGACAGATGGGATTTACGAAAGTTCAGTGATTGTTAGATCAAAAGATTTCTCTCAAGAAATCTTTTGAGTCAGCTAATACAGATTACTTCCAGCTGTAATTTTAACCAGCCCTGGCATGTAATTTGGACCCCTGTATTAGAAAAATGTTCATGAATGACCTAAAAGATAAAATCATTGACTTAATTAAAAATATTTTCTATGTATTTGTATGTTTGATATAATTTTTTATTTGTAAAAATGTTCATCTTGCAAAAATTACTGTTTACAAAAATAGAGAATTATTTTGTCGCACAAATATTTTTTGGTGGTCAGTCACCCCGTTGTATAATCTTTTAATTGTCATGTCCCTGCTTCTGAACGGTTGATCTTAATATTTAGTGAAACCTTTTAAATATTCAACCCTGTTTTGGCAGTTCTATTAATTCTTCAATTGTGTTGGATTCCAGGCTTTGAATTCTTCCTTTGTAATCACCATCTGTCCTTTATGAGCATTCTTTGAAAATTACTTACTTTATGTTTCTTCAGTGAACTACTGGGACGACAAACAGTCGAAAGGCCTCTTCAATCCAATGTTTCCCTTTCCTTCGTGGATTTGATCTTTATTTACATATTCATTACGTTCCATACTTTTTATTGAGTTATACATATATATTTTGTGTCATTACTGATGCTTATATGATATATATATATATATATATACCATAGTCAGTGTATGTATATATATATATAAAATATGGATATATATGACGATAATAGATATATATATTATTTGGTAATAGACTTGGATAATGATAAAAGACGTTTAGGGATGAATGCTTGATAGTTTTCTGATTTCAGCACTGCTCAGCGTGCTTGACCACATTCAGCATGATTCAGCAATGATCACTTGATCAGAAGTTGCCTTGGGTACAGCGATGCATGGAACGGAAGGAATGTGATTTGGGCATCTGATAATTTAGCAACTTTCATAACAGTCGCTTTTGGAATACAGCAGGTGTCAGTGACACGGTTTCAAGGAAGATCCTTCCGGACTTGTTTTGGATAGAAGTTTCTAGATCTTTTTTCCAGTTATAAATCCGGAGTACTGGCGTGACTGGAGATGATGTTCGTTAATTCGTGCGTACCTGGTGGAAAGTTTTGTAGGGCAAGTGTTAAGAGTTTTGGAGAATATATTTCATTGCAGTGTGAGATGCATTGGTAGATGGACATTGGATATTCCAGGCTTTGATTCCTTGCTGAAAGGGTGAGCGTAAACCTAGAAAATTACTTACTTTTCCAACAGCAATTTCTAATGTTAACTACTGGTGTTGACATCTTTATGTCTTTTCAATATGCTTACTGTGTGATGTGAACTGAGTGAATTCTGATTTTTATGGGAGATATTTTGTGTCATTACTGATGCTTCCATGAGGAAGGGCATGAAAACCATAGTCAGTTATGGCATATAGCCACCTAAAAATGGAGCAGATGACGAAATAGACTTAGAAAGTTATTTGG
>NC_089764.1:6657342-6662342 GCF_040412425.1 Macrobrachium rosenbergii | reverse complement strand
GGTAGGTTTATAAAATATATACTTGCCAACTTTCACCTTTATCCGATGCTTTGATGAAAAGGCGTTGCCGAAAAACCGTGTTTCATCAACTTGTAAGGTTTTGTCGGGCAGGCGACCAAGGCCTAACATACCAGCGAATTTTACTCAACTCTCCGACTCATCAGCGCTCGAATTGCTAACATTTCATTCGTCTTACCCCTTTCACTGTGAGATATGATGGAAATGGACACATGAGAACCTGTTTCACAGACATGAATTTCTAACTCACCTTTGTGCCCGAATTGCTCTCACTCGAAAGACCAGGGTTCAGTCTTGTGGTGAGTTAGTTATATATATATATATATATATATATATATATAAATTTATATATATATATATATATATATATATATATATATATATATATATATATATATATATATATATATATATATATATATATATATTTATTTATTATATTTATTTATTTATATGTGTATATGTATGTTTGAATATTTGTATGTATATTTATATATATATATATATATATATATATATATATATATTTATTTATTTATTTATGTGTGTGTATGAAATATTTGTATGCCCGACTGTTGTCTATCCTAAAGAGTAAGTATAAATGGAAAATAATTGTTTTGAGTGTCTACATATTCACTTTTATAAAACTCGACGCGATTCATCGTAAATACTTTTTTCCTCAAAGAACTGAAATGGTTTTGCATTTCGAATATTAAACCGTCCATGGAAATCAATTAATTTCTAGGCCAAACTCCTGTTACAAAAGCCTAATCACCCACAAATTGTAGGAGATCGTCCCTACGAAAAAAAAAGTAGTTTATATATGACGTAGTTCCCATGAAAAATGAATTCGAATATAGCAAGAGAGACGGTGATAAAAAAAACACACACACGAAAATATCGAGATTTTTGGGGGTTCCGTTTCGTAATGGGTTAAAGGGGTGGTGAGTATATGGCGTGGAGTTTTGGGGTGTGGGAGAGAAACATGGTAGTTTATGATGTGAAGATGGAATTATAAAGAATAGGAAAGGAAAGTAAGGCTGTTAGCGAAACGAAAAGAGTGCTGGTGGCCAAAGAAGATTGAATGATTAATATAGTGTTCGATGTTTAGGTGATGTGTAACATCACTCACTCGTTTTTCAGCTGTACTTTATTTTTTTCTCTTTGTGAAGTCATCTATTTCAACTGTGTTATTGCTCACTTAATTTTTAATGATTACCTTTCTTCCTCATTCGTCTTTTTCGCACTATTCCGCTTTCATATTCCCTGTTAATTGTTGTATTCCCGTTAACTGATAAGTCGTTATCTCGTGTGCAATTTTACTTGTGGTTTCATTAAAGTTATATCGTTTTTATATTCTCTCACATACTCAATATCGCTCTCACTTTCATTCGCTCTCTTTCCTCGTATTCTCTAATGGTCGTTGTTATGATGAATGCTAAGTCCTCTTTAGGAATAATATACAGTAAATTTGAATGAATATATATATATATATATATATATATATATATATATATATATATATATATATATATATATATATATATATATATATATATATTTTTTATATATATATTTTGTGATTGTCTCTTACCTCTCTCTTTTGTTTTGATGTTCTCTCTCTCTCTCTCTCTCTCTCTCTCTCTCTCTCAAAAAGCCACCGACAGGATACACTTAAAATCTTAATGACAGAGGTGAAATGTTGGTGGTTTTTGTCCACTGACATACATTTTTGTTTGAAAACTTTTTGAAGGCTGTTTAGTATTCTTTTACCAGACCTGACTCTTATACAGGTAGTACATAAAGTTGCCTTGTTTGTTGCGGATAAAAAAAAATGTTAAAGAACCTGAGGTTTCTTACCAAATCTGGTAAATTTTTTCCCTTCCAACTTCATTAATAGAGATAAAACTTTAATCTCTCTTGGAATTTACCTTGTTAAATATTTCGAATTTTATTAAATTTTTTTACAGGAAACTAATTATTAATCATGCTAAAGAAAGTTAAAAAAGTCAGCATATCATGTATCAAAAATCGCTTTTCCTAATAAGTATTTCAAAATCAATTGTGTTGAATTATAAAGGTAGGGTCATAGACTGAGTTGTTAATGATGGCAATGGAATTCGTGTTTATATCAAGATCATTATAATAGTTACACACAAAATTATGAACTTTGTTGTCCAGGATGACTTTCTTAAGCAACGACAATACTTAATCCCATTAAAGCATTAATCTTGATTTTTTTTTTTTTTTTTAATTTTTTTTTTTTTTTTAGCACGGAAGTATACTGCTATCTCCGAGACAGGTCAGGCGGGTTCGTGAAGCAGAGAGCGTCAGTGACAGACATCGTGGGAGCCACTATCAGCACTGACCCTCAGGTCACCATTTTTCCAGAGAGACAATCACCATCTGTCTTCGATCCTCTTGTTGGTCTGGTTTCTTTACTGCTGCGCTTTACTTTTTGACGCTTAATTTCTCCTTATCTGGAGAAGCGAGAGAGTTTTTTTCTATTAGAGAAACCCGCTCGGGTGTGATCCGTGTATTGAACCTTTATTTTGTTTCCTGCATTTAAGGAATAATGGAATGGGGAATCACAAATTCTTCGTTAAAAAATTTCTGCCCTTGATATCAGTTTCAAATACTTCTATACGTGTTTGCATTTACCCTTAAATCAACCGCATTAAATCCCGAAAATTTGATAATAGATCCATATGCAAATTGAATCGTTCTTTACGATTCACATAATGATTAAGACTTTGTGTCGAAAATATGTTTTTTTTTTTTAAGTCAAGATTCTGTTCAACTTTCCAAAGGTAATGACACTATTACAGTCACCAACACAAGAATTCCTATTGACTTATCTACCTTTTTATTACTTGCTGTATTTATATTCATATCTCCAATCTGGTTGCAGCTCCAGTTTATTTGTTTAACAAACATGCCATGCTCCATTTTAGAGAAGTTTGCTCAATCAGTTAACAGAATTCTTATTAGTACAATAATAAAATACTCCTCGTCTTGAAAGAAATGTCGACCATGAGAATGCAGTCCATCCAGGCAACGTAATGGATGGCTTTGTTTAAAGCAAGGCTATTTTACAATGAACTTAGGACAAGAAAACCAAATCACTGAGATTTCAAGTGATGGAAGAGAAAAGCAGATCCTTTGGAAAAGAGATGGTGAGAGTACCCACCAGAACTCTTCCATTCGGAGAAGAGAAAGCTATTTTTTTTTTTTATCTCAAAAAGAAAGATTCAAAGGAACACTCCATCTTTAATTCTCGAATGAACAAAAAGGAGCAGAGTACGAAGAGGATGTTTTTCAATAAATAAAGCCTTCCAGGAATCGACCTGAATGTACCACTGGAAAAGGCGGGCATGTCTTAAAGCCACGTGTCCTTTGATATGAAAGAGGAACTAACAACACAGCAATCTGGAAACTCAATCTAATTTGTCGAAACAGAGAAGAAGGTATATTCCTTCGTAAACAAAACAAAAAATATAAAAAAAACTGGAAAGGATGAAATTACATAATGAACTTCAGACACAAGTCTTCGCAATCGATCTACGAGATTATAAGGCAGAATGAATTAGTAAGATAGAATCATACCAGAATTATTCTGAAAAAGCAGACTTAAATATCGACTGGTAAAACAAAATCCTTATCACTTGAAGATAAAAAAGTGAAACAAATGTCAAAATACGTTACTGTTTAACGTAATAGACTGTAATGAAGGTGTCAGTACAAACAAAATGATCTGGAAGCTTAAAAAAACTTATCTGTACTGAGAAAAAGAGGTACTTTATAAAGATAATCCCTGTAACGAAAGGAAAAGACAAGATTATGAAAAAAAAAAATCACGTTTACAAAATTAAGCAACGTAAACAAAATATTAATATGAGACATATATGATTTGACAAAGAAAACCATAACAAATTAATCACTAAAGTAAAGAACTGATGAGGGGTTCTAAGAACAGAGGCTATCTTAAATGGATATATTAAAGGTATAAAAAAATTGCAGTCAACGAAGTTTAGAATAATGAGGGAAATGTTGGATTCAATCTTAGCATGCATGAAAAATGTATGCGGCCAAAGAGGAATATATCTAAATGAAGTCTTTCTTTTTATATGCCACTGATACATCAACATAATTTGGCTAATATTCCTAACACAATTATATTGTCAATTAAATTTCCATTATTCCTCATGTGGAAGCAAGATAGGGAATGCGGTTCCCGTGTAGTGATTTATATTCTAATTAAATAAGTGACGCCAGATTAAGCTGCAAGAATTTAGGAGTTGCTCATACATAAAGCTGCAATTCACATATCACCCCATAAATGTCTATATTAGAAAAGAAAATGTAACTCGGTTTTTCTTACAGTGTTCATTTAGAACAGTCTGTGATTGAAAGATCATTTTTATTTTATTTGAAGTGTTTGGCAACAAGGGAATGATTTTATAATAAATTCTAAATTAATAGTCTTATAACCCTTTGAATTTAGTGATATCTGAATGAAATTAAATATTAAATCTACTATAAGTAATAATAACCGGAAGAATGGGTTAAGGATAAACATGCATTTAAATCAAAATAACATTCTCTACAGACAACCACGTTTAAGGAAAGAAGTACTCGACACGATTTCCTCCGAACACTGAAAAGAATTATAACCCAAGCAACTTCTTATAGAAGTTTATAGCCTTGAAAGTTTGCGGAATTTTAATCTATACGGCACAATCGCCAATACAAAATGATTTGAGAGAGAGAGAGAGAGAGAGAGAGAGAGAGAGAGAGAGAGAGAGAAGAACCTCAAGGACAACAACTCCAAGGACAACAATTTCAGTTTCATCTTCTATTCCTCCTTCTTCTTCTCCAGACCGAGACCCGCCCGCCTCGGCCCTTTGCACCCTCTGGAAGCCTGGGCAAACACACTCAATCTCGTTAGTGTGGAAAGGACGACGAGAAGTTTTCACAGAGAA
>NC_089764.1:6647342-6652342 GCF_040412425.1 Macrobrachium rosenbergii | reverse complement strand
GCAAGATATATTGTGTTTCCTTTTTTTTTTTTATTCGATCAGTTGCGAATTTCCTGGTTAATTCCATCATTTATTCTTCGTTTTTGCCTTCGGAATTCTCTGAAGCGGCTGCTTCGTGACGTTATGGTGACATATTTCGTTAAAAAAGTCTGTTTAAATGAGGCCTGGAATTAATTATATGGCAGTTTGGTAACAGCACTTCCACCACCACCTTCAACATCAATACCATCACCAACACACACACCAACACTTTCAGCCTTGCGCAACCACCTCCACCAAACTCTCTCTCTATCTCTCTCTCTCTCTCTCTCTCTCTCTCTCTCTCTCTTTCTCAAGGCATCACTCCAACAATTTGGAGTAAAATCTATCTGAGGTTTTTAACGATTCCAAGCAAATTCATGTTTGCAATCTCTTTTCTGATCTCTCTCTTTCTCTCTCTTTGTCTCTCATTTATAGATTTCCATTATGAATGGGGTTAAACATCAACTCATAATGCTAAAAGACCCAAGAATTTTGCTAATGAAAGTCAATTATATATATATATATATATATATATATATATATATATATATATATATATATATATATATATATATATATATATATATATATATATATATATATATATATATATATATATATATATATATATATATATATATATATATATATATATATATATATATATATATATATATATATATATATATATATATATATAAATATATATATATGATATAACAATATATATATATATATATCCATATATATATATATATATATATATATATATATATATATATATATTCATATATAAATAAAATATATATATATATATATATATATATATATAAAAACGTTTTTAATAAAATATTTAAACTCTAAAAAAAACCCACTTAAAATATACAAAAATACTGAAAGATTCTATCTGTAATGCAAATTATTTTCTCCATTCTTTAAATTTATTCAAAAATACGACATCATGTCATGAACATTTTCAAGGCTAAAGAAAATAATTTTACTACAGACAGAATCACGGTATTAAAAACGTTTTTTAATTAAAATATTTAAAATCTAAAAAAATGTGAATTTTAAATATTTTATATAAAAAAAATATATATATATATATCTATATATATATATATATATATGCATATATATATATATATTATTTTCTATTTAGCCTTGAAAATGCGATATGTGTCATAAACGCTATATATATATAAATTTGTAAGAATGGATCTATATATTTATATATATTGAGGATGCTATCTGTTTATATATATATATGTATATATATATATATATATATATATATATATATATATATATATATATATATATATATATATATATATATATATATATATATATTTATGTATTTACAGTATGTATGTATGTTTAAGAAAAATTCTATGTATTTGTATTATACATTTTTCTTTTTCCTTCAGTATTTCACCTAAAGGGGTCCATGCAATATCTTTACTTTCACTACTGAATGAGCACTCTATGCAGTAAAAAAATCCTCAACTTCAATTGATTCTTATATCTACGATAGATCAACGGAGTGTCTAACAATATTACACACATTGTGTCACTCATCTATTTACAATATCTCTTTTACGAAATCTTTCCATTTCTTTGAAAGTCTTTCTTTCCTCCCTCCTCCTAACTCCTAGAAATTCTACATTTTTTTTTACTTACCTGTCACCTTCCATTCCAAGAAACTGCTCACATCAATCTTTCACTAAAGCTAAAATTTTACTGCTAAGTATTTCAGCTCTTTTCTTATGACACAACTTCTTCAATATTTTTCCTTTCACTCATAGTCATCACCGACGCTTCACTTCTATATTGGAGTGGTGGCTCAACAACTGTTTATACTTTCCTGACTGGGTTTCTTTGGGGAACTGGAATCTCTTTTCCGTGTTCTGGATACTCTCTGCTACCTTTTATGCTTTTCCTATTCTATAACGTACGTCTGTTCCCATCCTACCATTATCCATTATATTTACCCACAAGTACTTCTATGAAACAATTTTTCCAGCAAGATTTTTAGCGTTAATCTCTCCACCCCGCTGGTTTCTGTTTACCCTTATTATCTTACTCCCTCTCATATATGCTTAGCAGTGAATGACCTCATAGGTCCCAGTGCTTGGCCTTTGGCCTAAATTCTATATTAATTTCAATTCAGTTCATATATGCTTACAAGAACTTCTAAACTCTTCTACTAATTTTTGCAGTTTCTCTTTACTATCCTCATTCAGCCCCGTATCATCTGCAAAACATTCTACACTCCAGTCGCATTTTTTTTTTTATATATATATCACAAATTTACCAAGGCTAGCTAACTATTCTCTTAAAAGCTCTACATCACCCCATACATACAGATATTGAACAGCTATGGATACAATATACCATTATTTTAGTTCAATTTTCACTTCAAATAAAGTACTCTATCATCTACATTTCATTCACGTCCCTCATAAAACATTTTTATTCTCTATAAACAACATATTCTCTATCAGCCACCCCCACATTGATAATCTATCAATTCTGTTGTAATTGTTTTTCTAGGACAATGTGAACCACATAGTTTTCTTCAACTTTCTTTCAAATACACCAGATAATTTCATAACAAACCCTCAATCCCCACACCCTCTTCTTTGTCTAAGTTTAATCTGTTCTATCTCTACTAGTCCTTCTGTCAGGTTTATTGTAGACTCAGTATGTTTCGTCACTTTCAGGTTCTGCAAATCGAGCACAGCTCACAGTCACTACCATAAATTTTATTTTTGCCACACTAGCAAGAGTCTCCCTGACACTAAATGCACGGCCAATACTTGTCAGCTCTCTCAAACACAATTACTCTTCACCTTTCTGATTCACACACACACACACATACACCCCCACTCCCCACAAACTCCACATACACACATACATGCACACACACACACACACACACATACACACACACACACACACACACACACACACACACACACACACACACACACACACATACACACATATATATATATATATATATATATATATATATATATATATATATATATATATATATATATATATATATATATATATATATATATATATATATATAGATATATATATATATAAATAAGTACATGTACATATTACCATGATGTTGCCTTGTAATATGCATACCATCCCATAGTTTTGATATATTTACTCTTCTATTTATCATGTGTTATGTGTAATGGTAGTAACTGTTGAAGTATCATATGTAGCTTAATGTCAGATCTCAAAAGAGTTAGTGATTTAGATAACTTAACAGCATAATTTAAAATTGGTAATATGTTTTGATAGTAATGTAGTATGTGATCACACATTTTGTCCCCTAACAACAAGTGTTCTATGCTTGTGATTTCATATGTCGTATTTTGGTTCGGTTATCATCACAAGAGTAACGAGTTAACAAGTGCAGGAATAGCAGTCAAGTTGTATTAAGATTTCTGTAAAAGCTTTGTCTCACATGAGAAAAGACAAATGATTTTGCAATGTTTCGTGTACTGTTCTCAAAACCAACTTTGGTTCTTTGTCTTGTTTTGAAAGCATGCTGTTTGTGGCTACCAGCTGCCGTCTGTTTTGATCGTGTTGAGGTTTCATTAAGAGCTTTGTCCCATATGATTTTTTGTTCGAGTCACATACGCCTTTTTGAGAGTAAATGCGTGTATCTCGACTGATTACATTGTGTTTTGTTGGATTACATTGTTCCGATCACATATTGTTCTGATGTCGTCTGATTGTTTTATTTCCAACTGGAATCGTAAAGCTTCTTCATTCTGATTTCAGAGACCGTTATTGTTGGTTCTCTCTCTCTCTCTCTCTCTCTCTCTCTCTCTCTCTCTTTTTCAGAAGAGAGAAGTTATTAATGTAGAATATTTGTGTGATAATTGGTATTAAACTTAGCTTTTGAGTTCTGAATGTAGGAAAAGTGTATTTGGTAATGGCACCTAGCAAAAAAATGCTTTTGTGCATCTAAAATATTTAATGTGCTTTTGCCAAGGTTTTACCAAGCTTGTGTAAGGTAAAGTGAATTTTGCTTATTATTACCATGATATAATAAGGTATATTATGGAAATTTTGCCTTAGTGAAATTATTATTGATAAATTTTTTGTGTACTTTTGTGTGTTCTTGTGTTTGCAATCTCTTGATTTTTCACCTTTTATATATTGGTGATTTAACATTTATTTACTTAGCATTTTAAATATTTCTTGATAATTTAACATTACATACTTGATTTCATTTTCATTCATTAAGATTTTTTTCAAATCTTGAGTAATTCTTGATAATTGAAATTTTGCTTGATTAATTTAATTTCTTGATAAATTAAAGTTTTGTGATTTAGTTTCGTTTAATAATTTAACTCAAGAATTAATTAAGTTTTTGTGTTGTTTTCAAGTAATAGTAAATTTTTCAGACTGTGAATTCTAATTACAAATTTTGTATTTGAAAATAAATTTTTGTATTTATTGTTTTTTTTTTTTTTTAAACAGTGTTTCATTTATTGACCCCCAATGAATAGGATTAATTGTGTGCATAAGGCAAAGTGATAATGTGTTTTGTTCCTTTAGTTTTGCTGAAGTGAATTAAGACCAGGGAAACAGTTAAAGTTGTTTGATGGAGTGATGTCCTTTTACTCTAGTATATTTCTTGTTTAATTGTTGATACCTCACACTTGGTTTGATAAACTTAATTTGATTTTCCACGTGATTAGTAAGCTTTTTGAGTTATCACTGTTACCTTTAGAGTACTCAGTCATAATTTTTATTATTATGAGAGTTCAGGTATCTGGCTGAAGTGAGGTAAATTTTTGAATTCTGTGATTAGAATATATATATATATATATATATATATATATATATATATATATATATATATATATATATATATATATATATAAAATCATCAACACACAATCACGTGTGGAACATAAATAAATTTCTGACTCATC
>NC_089764.1:6639842-6644842 GCF_040412425.1 Macrobrachium rosenbergii | reverse complement strand
ATGAATGAACCCTACACAAGAGAAATATTCTACACTGATGATGTCTTCATAACAGGAACATTGCAGAGGGGCAGATTAAGGGGTGGCATAAGGTCACTGTACATGGGATAGAGCCGAGTGCTTCCACAACCAAGGCCGATCTACAAGACATACAAGACGGTTAGATGGTTACTTGCAAGAACAATAAGACGCTCAAAGAGAACTGAGGGAATGCACAGATGGTGCCAAATAACTCATATCCAGCTCAGGTACATTTGATTTGTTGTCCATAGCTTCACATTGTGACGATATGATTAAATCATTAATTGCCACAGCTAAAGAGAGACACGCACGTCTTAGAGGTAATCTTGAGTCGAGGACACAAGCGATGGTCATGAGAAGTAGTGCAAAATCACACAAAGCGAGAATTGCAGTTAGGGATAATGTATTTTTGAAGATCAATGTCAGAAATGACTTGAATTACAAGTTAGGTCTTAAGTTTGAAGAGCCGTTTCCAGTCATAGAAGAGAAAAGAGGAAATAGGTTCATAGTTTTCAATGAAGACGAGGGGACGACGAGATTAACACACTTCTAAGATAAAAAAAAGTTGATGTTTAGTATGGTTTCTTTGTTGTCGTTTTGGGGGGAGAGTTTGTTACTGTTTTTCTTTTTCTTGGTCCTTTTGTTGGGGTTAAGCAATTATTTATGGGCTTCTTTTTCGCCTCTGTTTTTCAGATGTGGGGATTTAGAGTAATTTGTCAATTCCTTTAACACAAATTTTTTTTATTATTTGTGTTATTGTTTTATTTGTGTTATTTGTACTATTTGTTATATGTATCATTTAGGTCATTTGTATCATTTGGGTCATTTGTATCATTTTTATAATTTAAAACTTTCATGCAGTAGAAGTAGGAAGCATAAAAGGGTAGCGGTTGCTTTAGCTATGGGGGCAACAGCATTGGCAATAGCAGCAATAGGTTGGGTAGCAGTTATGGGCCTGATGAAGGGTGAGGTACTGGAAGCTAAGGTAGCTGATCTTGGCAGAGTTTTGGAAAAGTTAAGTGGGAGTAACATAGAGTTACGTGAGCGTTTTGAAGATTTGAGGAAAACATACAATGCGTTACAAGTCACTGTTCAGGGGGTTAGGGGTGACGTAGATTTGACAATAGCCCTGTTTAGAGTTCATATACAACGATTTTGAATATTGAGAAAGAGACCGAATCGTTGCTACATATTAGATCTGGCAATAATTCGCGATGGTTATACATTGATGTATATATATACGCAGAAACACTGACAATCTCTATTATGGAGAGGACAGAGAAAAAACCAAGAAAACAGTAACTGACAAAATATGAGTCATTTCACACAGCAACTAGATATGTATAGTCTCTGCCTTTTGCGAATCCTCAGATTTCTTGGACTGTTCCCTTCTTTTCGCAGCTCATTTGATGGTTAATACAACCCACATTTTCCCGTTTTTCTTACCCCACCATGTTCTAGAATTTTACTTGATTACCATCTGTTCTTCACCGTATAATTCACTTCATTAAACTACCTCAAAATACTGTGAACCACCCTTGGAACTGTGCCTACCTTTTTAAGACACAAATACTTATCTATGTGTTTGACCCATCCTAAATATACTGAACTTCGTTGATCTAGTGACTTCAGGCATAACTTCATTTCACAAGTTATTTGACTACTCATTCATTGCAGTAGTCAAAACATTCATCTCACATAGCATCCACTATGTATGAACCATGTTGTCACTGTCTCACCACAATGAGGTCAAGACACAATCAAGACAAGGTCGCAGAGGCCAGCCATGGGTCAGCATGAAGTCTTTAAACAATGTTCACTGGCCCAGACAAAAGAGACTAAAAAGCTGGAAGTGATGAGCCCTTTCCACTGTTATGATTTTGATTTGACTAAAGTCTCCAGCTATGTTTTCACATATATCCGTGGTGGCTAGCCCAAAACATCTGAAATCCCCCCTCCATCCTCACTCATTAACCATAGAAATGAAAATAACACGCCAAAATAAAAATTTTACAATATATATGCATACACACACACACACACACACACACACACACACACACACACACACACACACACACACACACACACACATATATATATATATATATATATATATATATATATATATATATATATATATATATATATATATATATATATATATATATATATTAACAAATCTGAACGATTGCAATGACTTCCCAAAGACCGCCCCAAAAACAGTAATCAAAGCCAACACTGCATGGCATGTGTATATCAAGGTATGGCTGAAAACAATATCTACATCTACAACTTATGTGCGCTAACATTTCACCTATACATACGACGAATAACCATAAACACTTGCCTTGAGTTTAGTTGAATTCCAGAATTTGCAGGAAAACCTTATTTACCGAAACTGATGAGGGTTTAAGTGTCTTTAAACCATCACTATGCATTTAGCCAGAAGAAGTAAAATAAACTTCATTTTCCTTCTTGTACTGCAAAAAATCACAAAATCATTACGCAACTAGTACTGGAAGTTGTGCACCAGTAAACTGAGCAAATATTCTGACCTTGCATATTACTCAGTAGAACAAAATTGCGATCAGTTTTAAGTAACAAGAGGCACTTGATAAACCTTTGGTATGTAAACCTGCAAAGAAGTCTCGTTTCCATATTAGGGTCAAACTTCCACGTTCAACTCTACTCAAGCCAATTTCTTACTTGAGAAGCAAATACGATGATCCAACACTCTGACACAAAGGACAAAAGAGAAACGAATATTTGTGCTCTCCAAATGTCATATAAAAATAGACATTTGTCACTGATAACGCAGCATTACAGTTGAATATTTTTTCTACGGAATGTATCAGAGAATATAATTTAACTTTAGCTAAATAGGAAAAGTATTTGGCGTACAAGCGATATCAAATAATATACCAGTCACCGGAATTCTGTATAATTTAAATTTACTTGGCTATCCGACAATTAACACTTCAAAGGATTACCTTCCAAAAATATATTACTTTCATCCTCATGGGCAGTTATCACTAATACATACAATATTACCGTAGACTGTATTGTAAAAAGATCTATATCCTGTGCACCAAAGGCTAAAACTTCGTCCAAAATGCTACGAAGTTGAAATCCATCAGAATCAAGAGTCAGTCTTTTATGTCTAGTTATTTCCTACTGTATTAAATTCGTACCCACTCAGCAAACAAAGAACCATATCACTAAGTCCACGTCGGAAGTTCACATTTTCAAGTTCACACTGAATGCTAAAGAAGTTGACAGAGGTTTATATACAAAAACAGAAGGTGGGGCAGGGTTACAGTTTGTTAATCTGGGCAGCATGTTCTTTAAACAAAAAAAGACAGGGACAAAGGATCAAGGGATAATCCAGGGTGGGGATTAACATTCCTGGTGGAAGTAGCTTCGATGAAGACAGTCTCTAGCAGATTTCTTTTCCAATGGTCGTTGACCTTGTAGATGACCGTTCACTTATCCCAGTTTATCCACAATGCCATTATTTGATGAGCCTCTTGAAATGGCATATTTGTGTTGGGAGCTTCTTAATTTTAGTCCTTTCGATGTTTGACCAATATAAATCTTACTACATTCTTTACAAGGAATACTGTATACAATATTGTTTGAACTGGGCAGGCTATTCTTAATTAGTTTATTTCTCAGAATATTAGTATATTTAAATACTAAGTTAATATCAATAGTTTTTAAAATGGGCACTGCAGGAATGAAATTAGGATGAAATGGTAAACAGAGAATATTCTTAAGTTCGTTGTTAACACTGGTTGGATTATAATATGACTTTTTTGCTTTATTTTTACAAAGTTCTAAAAAAATATGGAGGGTAACATAATGAATCTCCTATTTTATCAATAATTTTAAACTCCTCTTCCAAAAATTCTGGACTACAAATTCTAAGAGCTCTAAGATACATACTGGAAAATGTTGACATCTTAATTTGTTTAGCATGGTTAGAGTAAAAATGAATACATGACAAATTATTCGTGGGTTTCCTAGATACTTTAAAATAAAAATTGGTGTTATTTCTAATAACTAAGACATCCAGAAATGGTATATAACCATTTTCTTCATATTCTATTGTGAATTTTATGGATGGTACAAGAAATCTGTAATATTTACATTTTCTTTAACAATACAAAAACAATCGGCTACATATCTAACCCAAAACACCTTAGAGAACAGATTCCTTGGAATAAGTCTAGACTCAAAGAATTCCATGTAAATATTAGACAGAAGTGGCGAAAGATGGTTCCCCATAGCCATACAAAATATTTGTTCATAAAAATTACCATTGAAAGTGAATTTACAATTTTTTTACACAAAGGGATATCAAATTAATAATAACATTGGTAGGTAATTCTAGATTATACAAGTCCAAATGTTGTGATAAATATTGAAGTAAGTCATCAATAGGAACTTTAGTAAATAAATATGTCATATCAAAACTGGTTAATCTGTCAGTACTGGATAATTCAATATCTGAAAGTCTAGTACATGAAACAACAGAGTTTTGTAGATGCTATCATTCAACTGTTATTAAAGGCCTTCCTTCCCTCCTTTTTTTACTTTGGCTACATATGTAATGAATCACGTGTTACGACAAACTTAATCCTTTCCATAATCCGCTTAAAGGGGCACGAAAAGGTATGAAATGAAGTGCTTAAATTGTGAGGAAGAGAACAAAACCTAAATGAAATAAAAGAAGGAGGAGGAGGAGGCGGAGAGAAGATATTCACAATTCTTGCGAGATCTCAATCCAAGATCTTCTTGGGAAAAACTGATGAGGCATTACACTTCATTTGGGACAATGTCCAAGGGGCTCATCTGCTCTCCTCACTATCTCAAAAGAAACCTCCCAATGTCACCAACCCCCTAACCCCTATGTCCATTTGGTCTATCTATAGCACAAATCTCTTATCTTGTTTCTTTTACTGTCGTTGCAGCCT
>NC_089764.1:6622342-6634842 GCF_040412425.1 Macrobrachium rosenbergii | reverse complement strand
ATATCCACCCACCTCTGCCATGTTGACCGTGTGGTGCGTTTGTCGCACGTAGCCATATTATGACTATTTATCACATCACCGTGATTCATATACAATCAGAAAGCTACAAACGTCCTTTAATATCAATTCACTCTACCTCGGAAGTAATATATTTTCATATATGTTACCGAAGGAATTTTTTAGTTGATAATAAGTCCACCGTCCTGTGGGGTCAGAACCAGCGACGGATGAGGAATCAGGACTACAGTGACACACTAACCAGTCGGCCACAAGAGGTATAAGTGAATACCATCTCCCATCAACTCACCCGCCGAACTCAGGTGTTTTGAGTTTGGAGACGATATCCACCCACCTCTGCCATGTTGACCGTGTAGTGCGTTTGTCGCACGTAGCCATATTATGACTATTTATCACATCACCGTGATTCATATACAATCAGAAAGCTACAAACGTCCTTTAATATCAATTCACTCTACCTCGGAAGTAATATATTTTCATATATGTTACCGAAGGGAATTTTAGTTGATAATAAGTCCACCGTCCCGTGAGGTCGAACCAGCGACGGACGAGGAATCAGGACTACTGTGACACACTAACCAGTCGGCCACAAGAGAGGTATAAGTGAATACCATCTCCCATCAACTCACCCGACGAACTCAGGTGTTTTGCGTTTTGGAGACGATATCCACCCACCTCTGCCATGTTGACCGTGTAGTGCGTTTGTCGCACGTAGCCATATTATGACTATTTATCACATCACCGTGATTCATATACAATCAAAAGCTACAAACGTCCTTTAATATCAATTCACTCTACCGGAGTAATATATTTTCATATATGTTACCGAAGGGAATTTTAGTTGATAATAAGTCCACCGTCCCGTGAAATCGAACCAGCGACGGACGAGGAATCAGGACTACAGTGACACACTAACCAGTCGGCCACAAGAGAGGTATAAGTGAATACCATCTCCATCAAGTCACCCGTCGAACTCAGGTGTTTTGCGTTTGGAGACGATATCCACCCACCTCTGCCATGTTGACCGTGTGATGCGTTTGTCGCATGCGTAGCCATATTATGACTATTTATCACATCACCGTGATTCATATACAATCAGAAAGCTACAAACGTCCTTTAATATCCAATTCACTCTACCTCGAAGTAATATATTTTCGTATATGTTACCGAAGGGAATTTATTGTTGATAATAAGTCCACCGTCCGTGGGGTCGAACCAGCGACGGACGAGGAATCAGGACTACAGTGACACACTAACCAGTCGGCCATAAGAGAGGTGGGTGGATATCGTCTCCAAACGCAAAACACCTGAGTTCGACGGGTGAGTTGATGGGAGATGGTATTCACTTATACCTCTCTTGTGTCCGACTGGTTAGTTTGTCACTGTAGTCCTGATTCCTTGTCCGTCGCTGTTTCGACCCTCGATCACGAAACTTATTATCAACTAAAATTCCTCTTCGGTAACATATATGAAAATATATTACTTCCGAGGTAGAGTGAATTGATTTTTAAAGGACGTTTGTAGCTTTCTGATTGTATATGAATCACGGTGATGTGATAAATAGTCATAATATGGCTACGTGCAACAAACGCACTACACGGTCAACATGGCAGAGGTGGGTGGATATCGTCTCCAAACGCAAACACCTGAGTTCGACGGGTGAGTTGATGGGAGATGGTATTCACTTATACCTCTCTTGTAGGCCGACTGGTTAGTGTGTCACTGTAGTCCTGATTCCTCGTCCGTCGCTGGTTCGACACGGACGGTGGACTTATTATCAACTAAAATTCCTTCGCAACATATATATCCAAATATATTACTTCCGGAGGTAGAGTGAATTGATATTAAAGGACGTTTGTAGCTTTCGATTGTATATGAATCACGGTGATGTGATAAATAGTCATAATATGGCTACGTACAAACGCACTACACAGTCAACATGGCAGAGGTGGTGGATATCGCCTTCCAAACGCAAAAACACCTGAGTTCGACAGGTGAGTTGATGGGAGATGGTATTCACTTATACCTCTCTTGTGGCCGACTGGTTAGTGTGTCACTGTAGTCCTGATTCCTCGTCCGTCGCTGGTTGACCCCACGGGACGGTGGACTTATTATCAACTAAAATTCTTCGGTAACATATATGAAAATATATTACTTCGGAGGTAGAGTGAATTGATATTAAAGGACGTTTAGAAGCTTTCGATTGTATATGAATCACGGTGATGTGATAAATAGTCATAATATGGGCTACGCGACAAAACGCACTACACGGTCAACATGGCAGAGGTGGGTGGATATCGTCTCCAAACGCAAAACACCTGAGTTCGACGGGTGAGTTGATGGGAGATGGTATTCACTTATACCTCTTTGTGGCCGACTGGTTAGTGTGTCACTGTAGTCCTGATTCCTCGTCCATCACTGGTTCGACCCCACGGGACGGTGGACTTATTATCAACTAAAAATTCCTTCGGTAACATATATGAAAATATATTACTTCCGAGGTAGAGTGAATTGGATATTAAAGGACGTTTGTAGCTTTCTGATTGTATATGAATCACGGTGATGTGATAAATAGTCATAATATGGCTACGTGCGACAAACGCACTACACGGTCAACATGGCAGAGGTAGGTGGATATCGCGCTCCAAACGCAAAACACCTGAGTTCGACGGGTGAGTTGAGGGAGATGGTATTCACTTATACCTCTCTTTGTGGCCGACTGGTTAGTGTGTCACTGTAGTCCTGATTCCTCGTCCGTCGCTGGTTCGACCTCACGGACGGTGGACTTATTATCAACTAAAAATTCCCTTCGGTAACATATATGAAAATATATTACTTCCGAGTGTAGAGTGAATTGATATTAAAGGACGTTTGTAGCTTCCTTGTATTTGAATCACGGTGATGTGATAAATAGTCATATTATGGCTACGCATGACAAAACGCACTTCTACGGTCAACATGGCAGAGGTGGGTGGATATCGTCTCCAAACGCAAAACACCTGAGTTCGACGGGTGAGTTGATGGGAGATGGTATTCACTTATACCTCTTGTGGCCGACTGGTTAGTGTGTCACTGTAGTCCTGATTCCTCGTCCGTCGCTGGTCTGACCCCACGGGACGGACTTATTATCAACTAAAATTCCCTTTGTAACATATATGAAAATATATTACTTCCGAGGTAGAGTGAATTGATATTAAAGGACGTTTGTAGCTTTCGATTGTATATGAATCACGGTGATGTGATAAATAGTCATAATATGGCTACGTGCGACAAACACACTACACGGTCAACATGGCAGAGGTGGGTGGATATCGCCTCCAAACGCAAAACACCTGAGTTCGACGGGTGAGTTGATGGGAGATGGTATTCACTTATACCTCTCTTTGTGGCCGACTGGTTAGTGTCACTGTAGTCCTGATTCCTCGTCCGTCGCTGGTTCGACCTCACGGACGGTGGACTTATTATCAACTAAAATTCCTTCGGTAACATATATGAAAATATATTACTTCCGAGGTAGAGTGAATTGATATTAAAGGACGTTTGTAGCTTTCGATTGTATATGAATCACGGTGATGTGATAAATAGTCATAATATGGCTACGCGCGACAAACGCACTACACGGTCAACATGGCAGAGGTGGGTGGATATCGCTCCAAACGCAAAACACCTGGAGTTCGACGGGTGAGTTGATGGGAGATGGTATTCACTTATACCTCTCTTTGTGGCCGACTGGTTAGTGTGTCACCAGTCCTGATTCCTCGTCCGTCGCTGGTTCGACCCACGGGACGGAGGACTTATTATCAACTAAAATTCCTTCGGTAACATATATGAAAATATATTACTTCTGGAGGTAGAGTGAATTGATATTAAAGGACGTTTGTAGCTTTCGATTGTATATGAATCACGGTGATGTGATAAATAGTCATAATATGGCTACGCAAGCAAAACGCACTACACGGTCAACATGGCAGAGGTGGGTGGATATCGTCCAAAACGCAAACACCTGAGTTCGACGGGTGAGTTGATGGGATATGGTATTCACTTATACCTCTCTGTGGCCGACTGGTTAGTGTGTCACTGTAGTCCTGATTCCTCGTCCGTCGCTGGTTCGACCTCACGGGACGGTGGACTTATTATCAACTAAAAATTCCTTTCGCAACATATATGAAAATATATTACTTCCGAGGTAGAGTGAATTGATATTAAAGGACGTTTGTAGCTTTCTGATTGTATATGAATCACGTGATGTGATAAATAGTCATAATATGGCTACGCATACAAAACGCACTACACGGTCAACAT
Source organism: Macrobrachium rosenbergii (assembly GCF_040412425.1). Lineage (NCBI taxonomy): Eukaryota > Metazoa > Arthropoda > Malacostraca > Decapoda > Palaemonidae > Macrobrachium > Macrobrachium rosenbergii. The sequence goes on along the minus strand of NC_089764.1, from coordinate 6,630,522 downwards.
GGCAGAGGTAGGTGGATATCGTCTCCAAACGCAAAAACACCTGAGTTCGACGGGTGAGTTGATGGGAGATGGTATTCACTTATACCTCTCTTGTGGCTGACTGGTTAGTGTGTCACTGTAGTCCTGATTCCTCGTCCGTCGCTGGTCGAACTAATGGACGGTGGACTTATTATCAACTAAAATTCCTTCGCAACATATATGAAAATATATTACTTCCGGGAGGTAGAGTGAATTGATATTAAAGGACGTTTGTAGCTTTCTGATTGTATATGAATCATGGTGATGTGATAAATAGTCATATATGGCTACGCGCATAAACGCACTACACGGTCAACATGGCAGAGGTGGGTATATCGTCTCCAAAACGCAAAACACCTGAGTTCGACGGGTGAGTTGATGGGAGATGGTATTCACTTATACTTCTCTTGTGGCCGACTGGTTAGTGTGTCACTGTAGTCCTGATTCCTCGTCCGTCGCTGGTTCGACCCCACGGGACGGTGGACTTATTATCAACTAAAAATTCCCCTTCGGTAACATATATGAAAATATATTACTTCCGAGGTAGAGTGAATTGGATATTAAAGGACGTTTGTAGCTTTCTGATTGTATATGAATCACGGTGATGTGATAAATAGTCATATATATATATATATATATGAGGAGTCAGATATCGTAAGTTACTGATAGATACAGATTGATAAGCCTCGAATGGAAATGATACAGTGGATTTTCAGGATGGTAAAAGAAAAATACTGCTGGAAATGTATTAGTAAGAGTGTTGTCGCGTTTATGGTAAAGGAGAAAGTATAATGTAAAAACGAGAAGAGTAAGGTTTACGAGGATCAAAGGAAACCCGTAGAATGGAAACATTAACATTAATAAGGCTGCCACGAGAATAGACAATAAGTTTGCAGAGCACTAATGAACAAATGTGTCATTTCTAAGTAAAAATAAACGTGGAATGGACGAATAAATACAGAGCCAACTTTGTTTTATGAAAGTAAAATATATCATTGAATACCTGAGTACATTTTAATTGAATGTTGCTCTCTTTCTCTCTCCTGAGTAAAATGATAACTTGCCTATCTTCCCTAGTGCCATGTATACGATGAGCAAGCTAAAACCCGCATGTAAAATGAAATTTTGCAACCAAACACACGCATCACTATCACGGAAACTTGTGCATGCAAGATTTATTGTTAGAGAGACTTCTATTTCCCTCACAATACTTCTTTACAGTAAAAAAACTAATGTTTAGATGACTATTGGAAAAAGAAAGGTAGTTCTGGTTCGCTGCCTGTTGTCGTTGCAGGAGGCAATAAAGTACATATGGTTTTGCTATCCTGGCAGTCATTCATTTACCTTGTCCTTCAGTTATATATTTCTCTTTGTTACCTTCTGTTATGAATAATTCGACAGACATCCATACATTAATCATAAAATTGTGATAAAAATTTCATAAAGGAGAATGTGTTATGTGTCAATCGTTTCGGCAATTCTGAAAATTGTTTTAGTTTATAAAGCAATTAGAGAGAGAGAGAGAGAGAGAGAGAGAGAGAGAGAGAGAGAGAGAGAGAGAGAGAGAGAGAGAGAGAAATTATAGGTGGCAAAATTAATTTATCAAATTATCATCATAGAAGTTATTGTTATTTTTATATAAAGTTTGGGAGAACTTTAAGAAATGAGTTGTTGTTCTATCCAACTTATCGAGAAATACAGAAATATTGAGATATTTTCCCGCATATCGCAGGTGAGTTTCACATTTTGTCAGAGGGAATATCAGACACAGACTTTAAAAATCCTGACGGGATTTCAGTCCTTAAAAAAAAAAAAAAAAAAATGGTATTTATGGCGGGTCAAATAGCTAACTCGAAATCCATGCGCCTTTCCGTCATTACCGGACGAAATGATGGAACTTTGATGTAAGCGTTTTCCCATTGACGTGTCGTTAACAGGCTACCGCTTTTTTCGTTCAGTTTACAGTAGATTTTTTTTTTTTTTTATTTACTCCTTGCATTAGCTATCAATGCTGTTTAATAATAGAACTCTGCTAATGTGGAAGAAAGACCTACAAAAGGCAATGATCAATTTCCATGACAATTGTCTATTGCAATAAAAATCCCAACGAATGTGATACGATATAAGACAGGTGAGAAAGAGAATTAACGATGATAGGCAATCCACTTCCTGAATTAAATTTTTGTCAATTTCCCTTTGTCAAGATTTTTGTGTACGTTTCGGTTAAAAGAAAAGGAAAACAATGAATTCCAATACTTTATATACAGTAAATCACACTAGAAGTTTATTGACTTATTTTATTACACAAAAACTATTTTGAAGACTCGAAAATCAGGCATTATCTCAGTATAGTCACGACGATTCAGTTAAAACCACCTCTTATTATTTATGAGTTGTATTACACTGTACTGAGTCGTAGTGACATTCCCACTTTTCTTGCTTTTTTTTCGTGGTTTTCATTAATTTATCAAGGACAGTTTTTATTTTCTATTCTAAAATGCATTAGAAAAGCAAATTAAATTTGCCAGTGCGCCTAGGAAAAGTTTTCGAATTCGGTGAATATATACGAAAAGAACAATGCAGATTAAATGAAAGAATTTAAAGCAGATCTTTTACAACTTGACAGTATTCCGCTTTCTTTCCTTTTTTCTTTTTAATTTAAGCGCGTCTTTCTTAAAGATCTCAAACCGTGAAAGAAATAAGAAATTCATATACCGGGAAAAGCTGCGTTATATATACAGAAATAATCTGCTGGTTATAGAAAAAAAGTTGTATCAGTTCTCTAAGTCTGATAGGAAAGTCGCAAATACTTCCCAAAGACTTATTATATATTATTCTCAGCCAACATATCGTTAGTTCTTCTTTAAGAAATGCAAGAAGCCGACTGTAATTGGCAATTAATATTAAGCTGTTCAGAAAGCTTTGAGGATTTACAAGAACTCTCACAGAAGATCTACGCATCAATCTCCTCTTGACAGGAAATCAACAATAATGACCTGAGTACCTGATTTTGCCTGGTTTTGGTTTCTCCATTAAGCTCCCATAAATGAAGTTCCTAGTTCAGATATCTACAACTCTTATTTTAAAAATGGTGTGAAATACATTGCATTTTCTCTTGTAATGAGGCATAATTCTTCTGAATATTATAAAACCTTTCAAAAAGATAGTTAGGGAAATTCAGTTTAATTGTAACCTTTCTGGGAAAGAACAGTAGCACCTGGAAGAACTCTTGCATAAATAACAATTACAAGTTGCTCCTGAAAATTAGGGCTTCCACAATACGGACTTGGCTACTGAAGCCTTTAAGAGATTTAAATTACCTCTGGCAACAATATGGCAAATGAACTTTCCCCTTTTCTGGAAAGGTTCGATAAGAGGAACGCAACAGTAAGAAAGTTACAGCAGAAATTCTGATAATATTCAACCATCCAAGGAATCAGGGTAATAATTGACGGGTTTGGGCAGTAAAAGAAAAGTCACAAAGAAAGATGACACTTGGATGTTGTATATGGACAAGACCCTTTTTCCTTTAATGTACTAACGAAGACAGGGTCTCTAGTAAGTGTAAGCGCTTTGAATGTTATAGAAAGTTTTGTTCTGCTTCCGTTGTAGAACCTGTTGACGTAATGCAGAAACATTAACTACTCTCTCTCCCTCTCTCTCTCTCTCTCTCTCTCTCTCTCTCTCTCTCTCTCTCTCTCTCTCTCTCTCTAAAATAATCTATTAACGCACTTTCCATAGTGCTTGTATCTTCATACATAATGGTAACGTGTGTTATTAGGACTGATTTCCATTAGGCGCAAATTAGCAAAATTATGTGCATAGCTTGCATACGTGTGCACCATCAAAAAATCATCTGAATTTCTCCGAAGACTTATGCAAGCCGAATAATCTTTAGAACACTTCAAAATGAGATTCAAATCCTTGTCTTTCAAACCGGGGTACGCTCTGGAACAAATGAGCCCTTTCATATAGCATATTTCCCGCCACCTTCTCTTCAGGCAGATAAAGGAATCGAAAAGCCATCAATTCCAGAAGGTCTGCTTCATTGCCTCTTAAGCACGCTAGGAAAGAGGGCTTGACAGTGTGGCATCTTTGGCATGTGCAGTTCCCAAATCAAGTACAAAATGAAGGTGGCCTATGAAATATTCTGAGCCTCCTTTTCGTTCAGGACACTTCTAGAGAATAGCAATTTCGGCAATGTCATGACGACTTGGAACGAGAAAATTTCAAATGTTTCAGTTATCAGTCTCAACAAGATTCCATTTTCAAAAAAGGTGGATAAGCTAATTGAAACGTAATAAACTTTAAAAAATGTGGAAAAAATCTTTTTCTTACGACAGTAATTAAAATGTAATTACGGGGAAATCAGGTTCCTGAATTGATGTGACATACATGTATATTATAGTTCAATTACATTCTATATTTAGAGTCATTCTTATTAATTGCCCTTTTAATGATCAGTTTTAATTTACTAAGTTGAATAGAACACCCGAATGCAAAACTGGGTGATTGTTTCTGGAGGTAATGTATTTGCGTGGATTTACGACGTCTTTTGTTTCAATTTCTCCTGTGACAAAGTTGAGGTTTCTCATGTTTTATTGGACTTTAAATCTCAATCTTAAGACTTGAGAGGGACACTTTACTGTTCACTTTTTGGAGAAATATAAAAGTCCCAGATATCTAATTGTTTTTATTCTTATAATCTTTAAGTAATAAATTTGTGGTCTGTTCCTTCAAAGTTTCGAGTCATAAAAATATTACCTGGATAAGTGAACTAATATTTTAGCAATAATTCTCACTGAACGTATTTATTCGCTGAAATCTTCTAACATTAATTACTTACCGGCCATCTAAAAGAAATAATTGAAAAATATTTTTTTCACCTAGTGAAAACGTTTTAGTTCAACGTATTCGACCCGTCTTAGACCCAAAAAGAACATTATCAATTAGAATTGCACATGAGATATAGAATTTTCGCTCAGCTGGGGTTATTATTATTATTATTATTATTATTATTATTATTATTATTATTATTATTATTATTATTATTATTATTATTATTATTAATGTATACATCTAATATCTACCACATAAAAACATTACCTTGGTGATATTGACAATTTTCTTTTTAAAGCTTTCATGCTTAATGGGCCCAAGATATACAGTTTGGCTGACCAGAGTTCGCAGGGTATATCAGGGTAGGGAAAGTTCCAAAGGAATAGTTGTTAATTGCATAGAGATACAGGTGTTAGGGGGAAATGTACATCGGGGAAGTTGTATGGTAATATTTTGATTGAAATGGTAAAGCAGGTGATAGAAGACCTGACAGGAGAAGATTAGGATATGTCCAGAACTGCTATAATAATAATAATAATAATAATAATAATAATAATAATAATAATAATAATAATAATAATAATAATAATAATAATAATAATAATAATAATAATAATAATAATAATGGGTGTCTGGATGCCGTTGAACTTAATATGATAATTTCTCAATCTCACGAATGAATTGTACCGGGTAAATTATATTCAAGGTGTCCGAACTTTGACTCCTAGTATATAATTTACACGCGCCTACGAAAAACTCATTTTTGAGATTGAAACATTACTGTATAAGCTCAAAGGCATCCAGACGGCCAATATTTTTAATGAAGTTTGTTTAAAAGAGGTATTCTTCCAAAATAATAATAATAATAATAATAATAATAATAATAATAATAATAATAATAATAATAATAATAATAATAATAATAATAATAATAACTAAGAGGGGAAGAGAACCACCAGGAAATTCCTGAAGCCGAACCAAGTAAGAGACTCTGGGAAAACATGTGGAGCAATTCGTTATCACACAACAAACATGCAACATGGCTCAATGAAGTCAATGCAGAAGAAATGGGGAGAATAAAACAAAGATTCACCGAGATCACGACAGACATAGTCGGACACCAACTGAAGAAAATGACCAACTGGAAAGCCCCAGGTCCCGATGAAGTCCATGGATACTAAATCAAAAACTTCAAGTCCCTACACCCATGAATAGCAGAACAACTACAGCATTGTAACACAAACCACCATGTGCCCAAATGGATAACCACAGGGAAAACATCCTTAGGATAGAAAGACAAGGACAAGGGAAATATAGCAAGTAACTACAGGCCTATCACATGCCTACTAATAATGTTGAAATTACTAACAGGTATCTTCAGTGAAAGGCTATATGACTACCTACAGGATACAAACACCATCCCCCACCAACAGAAAGGCTTCAGAAGGAAGTGTAGGAGCACAGAAGACTAGCTTCTGATAGACAAAATAGTAATAAAGAATAGCAAGAGAAGGAGAACCAACCTAAGCATGGCATGGATTGACTACAAGAAAGCCTTTGACATGATATTGCACGCGTGTCTAATAGAATTCCTGAAAATATATGGGGCAGAGGAAAACACTATCAGTTTCCTAAAAAATACAATGCACAACTGAAACACAGTACTTACAAGGTCTGGGATAAGACTAGCAGAGGTTAACATCAGGGGAGGGATCTTTCAAGGCGACTCACTCTCCCCAATACTCTTCATAGTAGCCATGATTCCCATGACAAAAGTACTGCAGAAGATGGATGCTGGGTACCAAGTCAAGAAAGGAGGCAACAAAATTAAGCTGTATGGTAAGGGCATCAATGCTATAGATACCCTAATCCAGACTGTAAGGACTGTATCTGGGGACAGCAGGATGGAGTTTGGAATAGAAAAATGGGCTTTGATCAACATACAAAAAGGCTAAGTGACAAGGACTGAAGGGATAAAGCTACCAGTCGTGAATAGCATCAAACACGTAGGTGAGACAGGATACAAATACCTTGGATTAATAGAAGGAGATAATATAAAACACCAAGAGATGAAGGACATAACCAGGAAATAATATAAGCAGAGACTTAAGGTGATACTCAAGTCAAAACTCAATGGCAGAAACATGACAAAAGCCATAAACACATGGGCAGTACCAGTAATCAGATACAGCGCAGGAGTAGTGAAGTGGATAAGGCTGAACTCTTCAGCATAGACCAGGAAATTAGAAAACACATGACAATACACAAAGCACTACACCCAAGAGCAAATACAGACAGACTATACATGACACGAAAGGAAGGGGTGGGGAGAGGGCTACTAAGCATAGATGACTGCGTCAACATCGAGAGCAGAACACTGGGGCAATATCGGAAAACCAGTGCAGACGAGTGGCTAAGGAGTGCATGGGAAAAAGGACTGATAAAAGTAGACAAAGATCAACAGATATACAGACAGGAGAGTGAAAAACAGAACAGAGGAATGGCACAACATACCAATGCACAGACAGTACATGAATTGGCCAGCAACGAAACATGGCAATGGCTACAGAGGGGAGAACTCAAGAAGCAAACAGAAGGAATGCTAACAGCGACACAAGATCAGGCCCTAAGAATCAGATATGTCCAAAGAACAATAGATGGACATAACATCCTACCCATATGCAGGAAGTGCAATATGAAAGACGAGACCATAAACCACATAGCAAGCGAATGTCCAGCACCTGCACAGAACTATACAAAAAGAGCATGATTCAGTAGCAAAAGTCCTTCACAGGAACCTGTGCAAGAAATACCAGCTAGCATGCAGTAATAAGTGGTACGAACACCAACCTGAGGGAGTGATAGAAAACAACCTGGCAAAGATCCTCTGGGACTATGGTATCAGAGCAGATAGGGTGATACGTGCCATTAAACCAGACATGACGTTGATTGACAAAATCAAGAAGAAACTGTCACTCATTGATGTGGTAATACCATGGGACACCAGAGCAGATGAGAAAGAAAGAGAAAAAATTTATAAGTATCAAGACCTGTAAATAGAAATAAGAAGGATATGGGATATGCCAATGGAAATTGTACCCATAAACATAGGAACACTAGGCACGATCCCAAGATCCCTGAAAAGGAATCTGGAAAAACTAGATGCCGAAGTAGCTCCAGGGCTCATGCAGAAGAGTATGCTGCTAGAAACAGCGCACACAGTGAGAAAAGTAATGGACTCCTAAGGAGGCAGGATGCAACCCGGAACCCCACCCTATAATCACCACCCAGTCGAATAGGATGACTGTGATAGAAAAAAATAT
>NC_089764.1:6602342-6617342 GCF_040412425.1 Macrobrachium rosenbergii | reverse complement strand
ATATATATATATATATATATATATATATATATATATATATATATATATATATATATATATATATATATATATATATATATATACATATTTATATATACATTAATTAATCTTCGATAACATACTGTGAACTGTATCATAGGGGAATTATTTTAAGTAAAATTACAGAATATGGCAGTGATATATTCATCCATGTTATATATAATCGCCTCATTTCTATTTAAAAAATGGTTTGACGTACACGAATAAGTGGAAAGTACCATAGTGCTTTGCGTAATAATAAAACAGTGAAATATATATTCAAAGGAACTTAGCTTAAATTCGGGTAATATTTTGGTAGTTTTTTCATGTCACTGCTGCAAATATTATAAAAAAAATGAAATTCTTGCGAAGGCTTTGCGGAAACCTTAAGCCGCCCTGATCTTTGAGATTTTCTTCTCCCGGCAAGCAGTGTTCTTATTCTGTAATACCTATAAATTGTCGCTCGGGATTGCTGCGACATTTTTGAGAGTTGGTGGGGGAAGGGGGCGATTGAACTGCGAGTGTAGGCAGAATTCCAAAGAATAAAATGGTTGACATAAAAGAAAGAGAGAGAAAATCGCAACAGAAAGAAGGTCAATAAAAGAATTTAGAATGGGACAGCAAGAAATTTTGTTTTAATATCTTTACCTCGAAAAGAAAAGATCTGTATTGGAAGGGTATTTCAAATTTTGTGTCAGATTAGAAGGTTTAGGCGGGTCTTATTTCTTTTGGACATACCAAGAATACAACGCCAGTAATACATAAGTAAAAACATACAATAGCAACGGAAGCAACGCTAATTAGAAAGATAAATATGTACGTGACGCAGAAATAATAATAATAATAATAATAATAATAATAATAATAATAATAATAATAATAATTTCTATTCCATAATAACAACTTAATTAACCATAAACTAATAATATAATGGCAATGCAGTTTTCAAAAAGCTTTGGGTGTCTGTTAGAATTTCTCGCTTTTAAAGTGATTACTTATGTGGGTCATATTTCCAACTTCCGGTCAGTTCATCTCCGTCGTATGGTCATATATCACTTTTTACCCAAAGGACATTAATCGGGGTATTGATATCCAAAACATGTTCAAGTAAAAAAATCACAGGTATGCAGTATCATTAATTTCTCCTGAATGCTTTTCATTCCGATAATGAGGACCTTTCTATCCACGCCTGGAATGCCAGATTCATTTAACGCTCCTATGTTTAAAGGGACGGTTTGATGATCGTTCCGGAAGTAATTCCATAAATAAAGTGTTCTTGGATGTAACAGGGTTTACTTTGCTGTTATAGCACTCAAGTTCATTTCGTAATACTGTCTAGTCTTGAAGTATATTTGTTGCCTTTTTAAAAATTTGTTTACTGGTCGAACTGTATGAGTGTATTTTAATTGCTGCCTCTTTGCTAAGAGAGTAATTCTGATTTTCTTCTAAATTTATGTATCATATATCAGAGAGAGAGAGAGAGAGAGAGAGAGAGAGAGAGAGAGAGAGAAGGGAGTTTGTGGGAGGACACCAGCTATAAACACAGAGTCGTCCAGGAAGTTAATTAAGTCAAATATTTCATATACGATCAAAAGTAAGAAGGTCCGCCATGTCATTCTTTGCTAAATATTCTGGGCATATTACATTAGGACTACCATAATTATTTCTTATCCTTTTTAACGAAGTTGATTAGTATACAACTTATGTATTCTTGCAACGAAATGTAATGCAGAAATACATACACACACACACACACACACACACACACACACACACACATATATATATATATATATATATATATATATATATATATATATATATATGTATATATATATATATATATATATATATATATACTATATATATATGTATGAATGTCGATTGAGCTATTACTCTGACCTTGGCTTCGTTGATTTTGACTGGGGATCAACACAAACAAAGCAAGAAATATGGTAATTTAAAAGAAATCTCAATTTTACAGTAGAAGGGACTCAGTAGAGAAAGTCTAGATCTACTTTAATTACATGTATTTAAATTTAATCAGAAGAGTAAATTGCACAGAGCCATTCACACTGGCTCGTGGCACTTATGTTGCTAACTGACACAGGAATTAACTAACTGGGGTGCCAAACAGTGGTGTAATCAATACTTAAATCTGTTAACTGATACAGGAGTTCAATAACTGGGGTGCCAAAGAATAACATGCTTGAGGACTTGATTGTTGCCTGTGGACATAGTGGAGCACACGGAAGATACAGTGATAATTACCGCCATTCTGTAAACGTGAAGAAAGGGCATATTAACACTCAGTAAATTAGAACAAACTAACTGTACAGAATGAAATGCCGAAGACTCAAGGAGGTGACGTCAATTTATTATAAGGCAATTTACTGATTAATTCTGATGATTTATATCGACGATGAATCAACGGGTCTTAGCACATTGAAAGGAAGGGAACAGAAATGAGAATAATAACAAAGAATGAGCTGAAGAACCTTCTACCCAGACTTTACCTTTAAATGTTGAGTGGAGATTTTGTGCATCAACTTCAATAGAGCCTCTATCAACTTGGTTTCTAATTGTACACTCAGAGAGGCCTGGGATAAGGAGGCTCTCGGTCAGGACGGGGACCAGCCACGAGTGGCTTGCTTCCTATAATGTGTCCTGCCTGCTTCTCTCTCGCTTGACCTCTGTCTTGGCCTTTTATGCCCTCCTCAACCTGCCAGCATCCAGTGCCTCGGGGATGTCAGGTGAGAGAGCTCACTGGTATGTGGAGCCATTAGACCTCTGCTTCTATGTATCCCAGGGACAAGGTGTTATCTGGAATAGAAGATCTTCGGCCAGAGATCATAAAGGTAAATTTAGAATGACACTTTAGCAAGGCGTAGGAGAAGTGTAAAATGGAAAAGTACTTTGGACCCTGATGAATCTTTTGTCCTTTTTTAATTTGAACAACAAGGAGGGATAGAAGGCTTGTCTCCTTCGTCTCAGAATGTGTCTTCCAAACGAAAACAAGATGAGGAGAAAAGTATTTATCCAAACTTCTAGCAGCTCCCCTTAAGGACAAGATGTTTTACACCTCTTTCATGTGTGAATGTCTTCAAGTGAGACTAATGTCTTACATTATTGTCTTTCTCCTTAAGCCTTCCCAAAACGTGCTAAAGTAAAATTACTAAGGTGTCTGCTTTTAATATTGAACAACAGTTGAACTGCATGCATGAATACTTAGGCAGCACCTGCAAAGTTTAATACTACTTTGAGTAGACTGTATTAATAAATGGATTTAACTTGTGGTTAAGCCACTTCTGAATATGATACAATAATGTTACTGAGGGTATTATAAATACAATCTTGTATGCATATAGGCTAGGCCAGATTTCTCCCTGTTAGGGTAGAGACCCGATATAGCTAAAATAAGGCACAATTTCATACAAATCTACAAAGCCTTTATATGTTTGGACAGGCTACTCATTTGGTGAGTTCCATGTTACCTTGCTGAAGGGGTGGCACTTCGCCAGGTGAGGCACTAGTGTCGTCAAGGCATAGTGACTCTATGATATTCAGTTAATTTTTCCCTTTACAGAGTTTTAAATTTTGTCATGCAAGTAATTGCATAAAGGAAAGTCAAAGACCTGGAGTGCCAGAGGGTCTAGCAGTTTGCACTCTGTATTGGTCAGAGTGGGACTGTTAGTAAGAAGGTTATGGAAGGTACACAGTGAGTTGTTGTAAGGCTTAAAATTAAAATAACAAATTATTAAAGTTACAAGAGGAAAGTAAGTTACACATTCGCAAAGAGTGAGAGGAAGGGGAATAACCTAGCACCTGACTCTGGTTGGGTGCCAAGGAACTCAACTGAAGTGAGGCACTGTGCCAGAGGGGCATGAGTGCTAGGAGAGTTCTGTGTCTCTCGTAAGCTGCTGCCTGAACTTCCTATGCCTCTGACTTTTCTTCCTTGAACCTCTTTTGGGTTGATGGTTTGATGTTTTAGGGGGAATCAGTAAGCCTGAGTCAGAGGGAGGCGTTGGAGTGCAACCTGTTCCAGCTGCTGCGACAACTGAAGCAGGGCCAGTGCCAACAATCTCTATCACCTGTGGTCGCAGTTCCTTGAGTTCTGCAACCACCAGGGATATGGAAGAATTTCCCATCAGAATCTCATCTTCTGATGACGGAGAAAGAGAGGAAGAAGTCTTTGTGGGCGTGCGAGGTTCACAGGTTACAATGGCCAACTTGGGCATGGGTTGCAAGGCCGCACCAGGGGGCGAGCTTCCGCTGTGGTCAGGGTAGTCCAGAAAGGACCCTAGTAAGCTGTGGGTTGGCTCTCTTACTGGCACCGGTAGCAGGGCCAAGCTTGGCAAAGAGAGGTGATCCAGACTGGGATCTCCTGAAGGGAGATCCAGGGCATGCTCTGGCACAGGCACTAAGACATGACCAGGCACAGGAATCAAATTTGGAATTGGCTCAATGTTCAGGACGGACAGAGCGAGGCACTACTTAGGGCTCTCAAGTGGCACTGGCAAGGATTTTGAGGCAAGGTTGGGGTCTTTTGAAGGAAGATCTATGGTGTGCTCTGTCAAGGGCACTAAGGCGGGACCAGGCAGGGGGATTAAATTTGGTAAGGGCTTAGGGGGCACTGGCAGTGGTCCTGAGGCAGTTCTTTGATGATGGTTTAAGTCTGAAGTAGACTGTGAGGGAGCAGGACCCCTGGGTTTTCTTGCGTTAGGTGAGGGCAGAGAGTCCTGTCTCAGGAGGAGGTCGTAGTCTTCAAGGTATCTGGCTACTGCAAGTTAGCAGACCCTAGCTCTGTGGTGCCTGGTGACCCTCAAGCGAACTGTCAGGAGAATAAGTTTTACTTGACTAATACTCACAATGGTTATGTGCTTATCGTTCTAAATTTTAGCCCATAAGGGACCTTGTCTTCCTGTCAGGTAGATTTGAGTGCCATTGTCTTCAAATGCTGTGACCTGGCATTCAGGGTAGCTACCTTGAGGAGGAGCCACAAATATAGGGCCCTTGGCTGGTGGCCCAGAGATTGACGACTGGTAACTGCCAGTGCAATGGTAGGTGCACCTGCTTTGCTAGAGCTATTCTTCCAGAGGAAAGAGTGGCCATAGACTTTACACATTGTGCAGTAAATCTTCCTAAAGTCCTTTTGAGGAGTTGGAGAAGGTTGCTGTTGTTTCTTGGATTGATCAGGGGGTGGCAATGCAGTGGCTCCTCCCTTAAATCGGCACTGAGATTCCAAGTGCCCCTTCCTCTTGCAGTGAGTGCAAACAGGAATTTTAGAGGAGGGCCCATTCTTTGGTTGGGCTTGCAAAGGGGTGTGGCTTATTGGGAGAATCTTCTGATCCAGGGAACTAGCATGAGAGTGATAGGTGTCCCAATTGCCTGCTAAGAGGCAGCACTCATCAAGGGTCTCTTTGGATGTTTCTCACTAAGTAAGTAGCCAAGAAACTCAGGGCATAGTAGAAAAAAATTCTTCAGCTGCAAGCACTTGAAAAGTTCCTCAAATACTGTGGCATTGAGGGATTCCAACCAACACTTAGCATGCCAACGTTGTCTCCAGCATTCAGGGGTAACTTCGTAAGCCGTGATGATGGCCTTCCTGACCTCTTCAAGGACCCCCTGATCATCACTGGTTAAGGAGTGGAAAGCAACTAGGCTCTTACCGTCCATGTGTTTTCAAAGGATCAAGGAGATTTCTGCTGTGGTACACTGAAAGTTTGTGAAGGTTTATTCTATTTGTTAAGGCCAGACCTCAGGTTCGGCGTCATTCCACTTCAGAATTAGCAAGCTAATGCTGTTGAGAACGGACTGTGGAGTGGCCCAGAGGAAGGTGCTCGGCCCTATGTCGGGTGGGTGTCAGGGCACTCTCCTGGTGAGACTTTTCAAGTGCTAACCCATGGTTTTGGTAACTCTCCCTTTCTTGCCTTTCTAATTCCCTTTCTTGTCTCTGTAATTCAGTGAAGCCTCTTCTCTCCTGGGCCAAGGCAACCTCAAACTGTTGTTGCTTCTCCACCGCTTCTCTCTCCTTTCTCTCCCTCTCCGCCTTTGCTTCTCTCTCCCTCTTAGCTTCTTCTTACTCCCTTTTAGTGGCAGCTACTTGGTCTTGAACCCCTGCCTTCAGTTGCTCCTCTGCCCCCCCCCCCCCTATATCTCAGCCCCTTCCAATTTCTAGGAAGTTCCTTTAATTTTTGATAGACGCAAACATGTTGCTGTGGCTGTTGTGAGCCTAAAGCTCCAAGCAAGGGGGTAGGTAGGTAAGTGGTAAGTCATACAATTAATTGGACGAACTGGAGTTGGCACTCTGCTTTTGGCAGGGTGTGTTTATGCAATGGTGTGGGCCAATAGGTCATACCACTAGTAATGGGAGAGCCCCCTCTGTGAGGTGGCACAGGCACTAAGTGCAAGATCGTTCCAGAGAACTGTGGTTGGCATTGGGCTGGATGTTTAATGTAGTAATTCGGGCGAGAGCCTACAAATACTGGGCCAGTGTTACAATACTTACACACTGGTGGGTAGCCGGCCCAAGTCGCAAATGAGTGAGACTCAGAGCAGCACTCAAAGGTGAGGTGAGATCACGGATGAATTTAGGTGGAATACGCAAAACTTTTGAAGTGAGCGATAAGTTACATACACACGATAATTGCTCATTTGCCGAGTGCAGATTTGAGGAGAGTGATAAGTTACATACACAGGACAATCATTCATTTTCTGAGAGCAGAAGTGAGGTTCCAAAGAGTGATTTGTTTGTTCTGAAGAACACTTGGTTGTTCAAGAGAATGGTTCTGGTTCGTTCTGAAGAACTGTAATTTGTTCAAAAGAATGGGCTTGATTTTAGTTCAAGGGAATGGTTCTGGTTATGGCTCTTGTTCAGGAGAATCGAGCACAATTAAATGCATGAGAGTAAGATAAATGTGAGGTAAGCTTAAAGGGGTTTGCGAGAGTATCACAGGGTTTGAGAGCAGGCGAACTCCTAGTAATTAATTATCTCACCTTCAATTTTGTTCTTTTTCACAAAGCAAGTTGTAAAGCAATAGGTTGCAAACAATAACAATATTCATAGATAACAGCAAGTTGTAAAGCACAAATAAATTGTTTAGACTGGCAATATTCTTACCATTAAAAGTTATGTTTTATTCTCAACTGTGAGGGACGTAACCTTAAAGAAGGATTATATCTTCTTTAGGTAGTGGGTTCTTATTTCAGAATTGCCACGGGGTATAATGTACCACTAATAGTGTAAAGTAATTATAGCTACGTAAGGGAATAGCACGTATGTGACCTAAAAGTTAAAATGACATTATAACATTATACATTGATCAAGGGTGTGCATAAGTACTTTCCTTCAAGGTTGTAAGGTGGCTAAATGCTGGGACGAATGACAGGGAAAGATGTATGAGAATATGGAAAGTTACTAACACTCAAACAAGAATGTTAAGTCATGGTGACTTGGATTTTAATTTGTGAAACTTTGTAAACAATTAGGAAATAGTTCTCTAATCGTGATATCAATTGTAAAACAATGACAATGCATGTAATGCCCAAGATGTATTAGTACTTATGTTGTTGGTTCCAGTAAAAGACTGTTGCAAGTCCGCTATTACAGCCACTTAGGACTCAGTTATCGTACAGGTTCCAGTATATCCAATCCAGAACTTTCTAGCATTCGAACACATGCTACTAGATGTAAAATTCATGTTGAAAAAACACATTTTTCGATTCTCAGTGCTACTTCTCAAACTGCCTTTTTAACTACACTTGAGTCATTATATATAAAGCACCTGTCCCTAATTTGAATAGTACCACTTCTGCGGTTTTCTCTCTCTCGCTTAAGGTGCTGTCTGGGCATTGACGTTTCTTCTGGCCATATATATATATATATATATATATATATATATATATATATATATATATATATATATATATATATATATATATATATATATATATATATATATATATATATATATATATATATATATATATATATATATATATATATATATATATATATATATATATATATATATATATATATATATATATATATATATATATATATATATACATATACATATATATATACATATATATATATATATATATATATATATATATATATATATATATATATATATATATATATATATATATATATATATATATATATATATATATATATATATATATATATATATATATATATATATATATATATATATATATATATATATATATGAATTTTTATCATCACATCACCGTGATTCGCATACAAGCATTAAGCTACAAACGTCTATTAATATCAATTCGCTCTACCTCCGAAAATAATATATTTTCATATATGTTACCGAAGGGGAATTTTTTTAGCTGATAATAAGTTCATCGTCCCTTGGGCTCGAACCAACGAAAGGCAAGAACTCAGGACTACAGTGACGCCTTTACCCACTTGTTGGCTGTGTGGGTAAAAGTGTCACTGTAGTCCTGAGTTTTCGTCTTTCGTTGCTTCGAGCCCACGGGACGACGAACTTATTATCAACTAAAAAATTCCCCTTCAACATATATGAAAATATATTATTTAAGTGAATTGATATTAAAGACGTTTGTAATTGGATATATATATATATATATATATATATATATATATATATATATATATATATATATATATATATATATATATATATATATATATATATATATATATATATATAGTGATACAGGGAACAGGGAAATACTCCTGAAACATATCCAGAGGAAAACGCACGAAAACCACATCACTAGGCTGTTTTTTTTTTTTTATAGCCAACGTTTCGTAATTATCTACAGTTAGTTTCCGCACAGAAACCATTCAAAACAATGTTAAAGCCTACATTGAGAACAAAGATTTTAGTGTCATCGGTCATACTGCCAACCCTCAAGATTTAACATTCTTATAGTCGTTATTTATACAACAACTTGTACCATCCTTAAATACTCATACATCCGCTGGTCAATTGTATTTAGCTTAACTCCTTACTGTGGTGGTTTCTTTTCATTTAGTTCCTTACTGTCTCACTTGTAGGATTGTTGTGTTTTTATTTTTATTTATTTCATTTTTACTGTAATGTTTTAAATGTATTCTAAGACTGTACTTATAATTGTTTTTTTTTTTATCTTTTCTTATGCATAGCCCTGAAGATGTAATTCTGTAGATAATTACGAAACGTTGGCTATAAAATAAAAAAATAAAAAACAGCCTAGTGATGTGTGGTTTTCGTCCGTCTTCCTCTGGATATATATATATATATATATATATATATATATATATATATATATATATATATATATATATATATATATATATATATATATATATATATATATATATATATATATATATATATATATATATATATATATATATATCTTTCCTTCTGATATAATTCCTCACAACTCTAATTTTGTATATAGTTTCATTGATATTTTTAAGTTTTTTATATATTAATGCCAAACATCATCTACATTTTTAACACTCATATTATTCTTGTTTTCTTTTTGTCTGATGTTTCATTGATATTTTGAAAGTTTTCCATTAATGAAACATCATCATTATTCTTGTTTTCTTTTTGTCTGACAGTACATTCAGAGAGAATAAGAAATGAATTAAAATTGTTATGACATATACTAGTGATATAAGGTTATGTGTGTAGTAGAATGTTATGAAATCTCATGTCTTCAACATCGATTGATGACCGAGTGCCTCCTCTCTCTCTCTCTCTCTCTCTCTCTCTCTCTCTCTCTCTCTCTCTCTCTCTCTCTCTCTCTCTCTCTCACACACACACACAGTGTGTAACAGACTTCGAAAAGAAAAGGTTAGCTTTTTACTAAATATTCTTCTATTACTAATTCTACTACTGTTACAAACACTCCGGAATTGAAGACTACAACGGTTTCGTTTTATCATGCAAAGAATTTTATATTAAAAATTCCATAGAGGATTTTCCACATCCTGCTCCCCTGATGTTGTGTATAGGGGCTGCCCATATTAAAACAAATCGTTGTGGAATTTTCAATTATGTATAAATAAATCAATGCCTTTTTTACTATTTATTTATTTGGTTATAAGTAAATAATGTTATTATTATGACGATTGTGACAGAGGCGAGAAAAGAAGACGGTTCAATTTGAATAACGATTACTAGCTTCTCGTATATGTAATTGTTATAAAAAACTAAATACCAAAACATAGGTTTTATTTGTTCACCGTGTAATGCGTATATATCAATTCACGTTAAAAATTTAAGTGAAATCCACGATTATGTTCAACATTTTTGCTATACTGGCAAAAGGAAGATTTCTTTCCCTCAGGAGGAAACAATAGCAGGATACTTAACTTCTTTGTAAGTGAAAGATTCTCTTCTTTGAGGAGAAAGTTAAACAAGAAAAAATCTGTGAGCAAAAGCAGTTGGGGCACCTGAGCATGCCTGATTCACCTTTTCCCTTGATTTCATGTCCTACATGTAAGGGCGAACAAAACGATTCCTGGATAAGATATTTAACACAAATAAAAACACAAGTTACAATATCTAAGCCTGTGACCTCTTTAGCATTAGGTGTCACATGATCAGGGTCATGGCTACCTGAGCATAAGTGCCTAAAGGAAAAACAATTATGTCACTGAGGACTTGAAACAGACCATAGGTGGCGACGCTTGTAAATAATTGATGGGACATTGTGAAT
The DNA here is from genome assembly GCF_040412425.1 of Macrobrachium rosenbergii. Classification (NCBI taxonomy): domain Eukaryota; kingdom Metazoa; phylum Arthropoda; class Malacostraca; order Decapoda; family Palaemonidae; genus Macrobrachium; species Macrobrachium rosenbergii. The sequence continues at coordinate 6,606,602 of NC_089764.1, read as the reverse complement.
TAAGAACTTAAGAATGCATAAAGGAGTTCAGGGGCCCTTTAAAAGAAAAATTTTTTTTTTTTGGTAACAGTTTCAAGTACTTGAGGTTAGGAAAAGCTGTGAATACTGGACACCTAATTGTTGTCATAAAAGCATATGACTCCTGTTTGATAATTGGTTCCATCACTAAGCAACCAACGGACTCACTTAGAATGATGCATGCTTATAGCTCTCATGCAGAGAACACTTAGAGCAGGAGCCCAGAGCGTTTATTCCGGGTTTTGAACACAAAACGTTTGACCCCCTAGATAAGTAGTGCCTACCCCCAACACCTCAAAAATGTATTGCTGCCGGATCAGAACTCTGGCTTTTGCATAAAAAATTAACCCCAAAAACTGAAAAAAAAATTTTGTCAGAGTGAAAAACATATGCTTGAAACTTTTCCTAAACCTTCCTTGGAGTCCCCTGAACACAGAATGAGCAATGCTAGCAATGTCAAGGCTGGCTTTATGTCCGCCAGCAGCTTCCAAAGGGGGATTCAAATTCACGTTTATTCCGAGTAACGAACATATGCCTAAAACTTTCATAAAAACCTTCCTTGGGACCCCATGAACTCAGAATGATCATTGCCAGCAAATTTTTCTCTGGCTTTCCACCCGCCAGCAACTCATATATTGACCAAAGGTTCAAATTCCCTTTTATTCAGAGTTAAGAACACAAGGCTGAAATATTGCTAAAAACCTTCCCTCGGGCCTTATAAACTCAGAATGACCAATGCCAGCAAATTTATCTCTTACTTTCCACCCGCCAGTAACTCTTAAATCCATCAGAGGTTCAATTACAATTTTTTCAGAGTTAAGAACACAAAGCTGAAATTGTGGAAAAAGTATTCCTCATGAACTCAGTTTAATTTCTCATAATTATTTCATAATATAATTGCATTACAAAATGTAACATACATCATAATAGCTAACTGTAATCTTAGAAAAATACGTGCACTTTCTCTACTCGATAAAAAAATGTCTATTTAATTATATGGGTAAACATTACTTGCTGTGCAATGCTGTCAAAATATAACAGCTCTGAATATGAGACATACCATGCTGCGATGCTGTCAAAAAGTAACTGCATTGAAAATCACACAGACAGTATCGTTGTCGTCACTCCAGGCGTCTTCCGACAGCTCCTCATCTTCAGTCCCAAAACTAACTGAGTGAGCTGATATATATCGGACGTACTGTTCAGTGTGGAGAGGCACTCTGCAGGCACGGAACTGCCAGAAAACCATTTGGGTTGAAATCCACTGGTGGTACCCAACCAGCCAAAATTACAAGGATTCCAGCCACAAGTTGGAATGGGTGTGTCCGCCCTTCTCCACATCCTGGCAACATAGTTTGCACTCTTGATATGCAGCGAAGCTGTCTTTTCAAAAGGAGGGAGGGAAGCACAGTTAAGTTTTTTCACATTTTTGAGAGATGTTGCTTTCCCTCTAGAGTCGGTTACCTTCAGGAAAGCTTTATACCGGCATTCATTGATGTTATTACCTGAGTATCCATACACATGGCAGATGAACTCTGTGACTCCCTCAGTGTCCACCTTATCTGATGCTAGGGTCCGAAGATGTCTGATGGCATTCAAGTCTTCCTCTAACACCCTGAAGGGCTTAATCTTCACTTTTCGGAAGAATGCGGAGGTAAAATCACAGCCAGTTAAGGCATCAAAACCAAGAAGGGCATCTGTTAGACCATCATGTTTTTTTTTTTCAGCTCTTCAACTATCTGAGACACATCAAGGAACCTACGATGGTTAGCAGATCCAAAATCTAAAATCACCTTTTCCCCAAACTCATATCGTCCCAGTGAAAACAACATCTATAGCTTAGGCGTCCAGTACACGACATCAAGCTTCACGGAATCAGTTGATAGTTTACTTCCTGACCCTGCTGCCAGATGACAACTCAGCACTCATAGAGAACGTTTTTGTTTACATCTGGATTTGTATCAATATGCACCATGCTTTCTTCCTTTTAGTCATGAAACATTCCAAATACAGTGTTAAAAGGGAATATTTTCTATTTCACTCATATTTATACACAGCTGTCACATAATTGTACTGTATGCCTCCTTCGAAGCTTGCTTGCGGGTGGAAAGCCAGAGAGAAATTTGCTGGCAATGGTCATTCTGAGTTCATGGGGTCCCAAGGAAGGTTTTTATGAAAGTTTTAGGCATATTCTTTACTCGGAATAAACGTGAATTTGAACCCCCCTTTGGAAGCTGCTGGCGGACAAAAAGCCAGCCTTGACATTGCTGGCATTGCTCATTCTGTGTTCAGGGGACTCCAAGGAAGGTTTAGGAAAATTTTCAAGCATATGTTTTTCACTCTCACAATTTTTTTTTTTTTTTTTTTTTTTTTTAGTTTTTAGGGTTCATTTTTTATGCAAAAAGCCAGAGTTCTGATCCGGCAGCAATACATTTTTGAGATGTTGTGGGTAGGCACTACTTATCTACAGTAGGGGGCCAAACGTTTTGTGTTCAAAACTCGTAATAAACACTCTGGGCTGCCGGTCTAACTGTACTACGACACAACATCGGAAACTGTTGGCAAGAATAACGCTGATGAAGAATGACATATTCGATGGACAAGGTAGAAAACGGTGAATGAAATTCACTTCAAAATTTTAATCTAGGTGTCATCGTACTGGGAATTTTGTCCCTAGCGAACAGTATCAAGAGCAATTTAACAGTAGACGTTAAAGTATATTTAGTCCTTTCGTTGAGGCATTTCAGGCATAAATGCATATATTTATGCCTCCGACATGAAGCAATAATACGGAAAACTGACATATGCAGTATCCCAAATTTGTTGTCTTCAACTAAACAACAAAACAAGCGTAATAAACTTGTAAGTTACTGCGAAAAATCTTCTCTCTCAGCTGATCTAACCTTGTCACGCAACCGCGATAAAACGCCTATTCACGGTACATTGCATGAGCTGCAGTTTATTCCTATGAATGTCGTGGAAGGTGATTCCCTTTCATGGATACACCCCGTACGCTGCTATCTTCAATCTTCAATCTTTTTCGTTTTTTTATCAGCTTTATTATTCTTCCTCTCTCTACCTGGCGGTATTGCTCCCATCTCCAAGTAATTGTTTTTATCCAAGAATTTTCTCTTTCAAGTAATGGCAATGTTTTTTTATCAGAGAACAAGAATTTTCCGAGCCACATTCCTTCATGTTATGCATAATAATGGCAATAATAGAGTTCTCGATATATATATATATATATATATATATATATATATATATATATATATATATATATATATATATATATATATATATATATATATATATATATATAATATATATATATATGTGTGTGTATATAATATTGTTACTTAGAAATTCATAAATTGTTACTTAGAAATTCATTGGGCAAAATTTGTTCCTATATTTGCTCATATATAATAGTCATGTATATAGGTGAAGAACAACTACATCATTACTTTTGCTTTGTGTAGTCATATACCTACATTGAATAATACCAAATTTTATATAAAAAACGATTTTACAAGAAGTTGTTTACTTGTCGGTGTATGAGTAAAATGTTCTTTCAAAACCTAAACATTTGTATTTACTGTTCACTATGGAATAAAAGATTATGACAAATGCACAGCAGTCATAGTCGATTGCATTTCTCTTATACCTCTATTCTTCATAAAACGTCTGTTTGGTGATAAATGTATTTTTGTATGCGTTCAATTAGCATACTTTTCATCAGTACGAAGAATTAAAATGAATATGTTTGTTTACGTCTAACGAAAAGTTTAAACCCGAAAATAATTTAACTTTTTAGGCTACAGATACAGAAAACAATCATTATTCATCTATTTTGCATCTTTTACTAGTGTATTCAAGGATGCAATATCTCCAGGCAGGGTCAGGGACTCAGAAAACAGATCTTTCGTTGTAATTTAGAAGGAGTATTTCGGAAGCCTCTGTGGCCTTTAACATGCAGTTGCAGCCTTACTGTTCCCAGAACCTCTTGGCGCATCAGTACCACAGCTACAATCGATAGAGTTTCATGCTCCCGATTTCAGGGTCTGTTCACTTGACTGAGGTGCATGTTCAATGAGGCTGTGATACGAAAGAATGACTGGCTTTCATGTCTAGATGATATGCCTGATAGTTCACAAAACTTGCATTTAACTAATGTCAATGCGCTTTTACCGATTATATGTCAATATTGATTAATAAGAACCCCAAGAGGGTTTTTTTTCT
>NC_089764.1:6579842-6597342 GCF_040412425.1 Macrobrachium rosenbergii | reverse complement strand
TAAATTTCAAAGCAATATTAAAAACAGTTTTGATCTCAGCATCAATGAACTGTGGGCTACAAACACGTAAAGCCCTTAAGAACATTCCAGAAAAGACAAAGAATTTAACATTTTGATGGTGGTTGGAATAATAATGAAGAAAAGAGGCAATGTTGGTTGATTTTCGAAAGACTGAAAAGGTGAAATTTCTATCATGTCTATGGACAGTTACATCAAGAAAATTTAAATTACAATTTCTGTCTTCCTCTACGGTAAATTTTATAGAAGAGACTAAATTGTTTAGCTTAACGAGAAATTCCTGGAGATTTTCGTGAACTGGCCAGATACAAAAAATGTCATCTACATACCCAAACCATACAACTTTTCGGGGGCAAAATTCTTGGTAAGAATTTTGTCTCAAAAAATTCCTTGTAAATATTGCAAGGACAAGAGATAAGAGATTATTACCCATAGCCATACCAAACTTTTGTACAAAAAATTCCTCATTGAAACAAAAGTTACTATATTTGATACATAACCTTATAAGATTTGTGAGGTTTGCTACAGTTAAAGGAATGTCATAACTTTCTAATTCTTCCTCTAAAAATTCCAGTAAATCATCTGTAGGCACTTTTGTAAATAAATAAACAACATCAAAATTAACCATAGTAAAATCAAATTTCAAATTCAAACTATTCAATTTGTCTATAAAGTCGACATTATTTTTTATATTCGTATTGGAAATGTTTCCTACCAATGGTGTAAGAATTTTTACAAGCCATTTAAATAAGTTATACGAAACTGAGCCTGCTGAACTAATGATTGGACTAATAGGGTTATTGATTTTGTGTGTCTTGAATAAACCGCAGAGATATGGTAGGGAGGAGCACTGAGTAGTAAACTGTTTAATTAAATGGTCAGAGCCCTTAAAAATGGATTTAATTTGTTTGCTAAAATGAGAGTTAACTGTCTGTGTGGGATATGACCTCAGTTTCGTATAAGTTTCACTATCATTCAATAATGCCATTATTATATTTGTGTAGTCACTTTTATTCATTATTACCACTGCATTAGACTTATCTGCCTTTGTTCCTTGCAATGTTTCGTCTTTTTTAAGGTTTTTGTATGCCTGGAGAAATCGTACGGGAACATTTAGAGAAGAAGGCTTGGCCATAGCACCATACCTTTACAAAGGTATTCATTTTTATACATGTTTCTGCAATGTGAATGGGTAAAATTCTGTTTGCCTTATGGTTAAGTATATATTTGGATTAGTTTATGACCGCGTGATCCCGGATTTGCCCTGGATTAACTTTTTGTTTTTTACCCCTTGGCAATTAACCGTCTGGTATTCAAGGTTATACAAGTTTTTTGGATTTAGTAAGCCTAAACTTTAGTATTTCTTGTTGTTTGGTCTCAGGTTCAGTTTGCGACAGCTCGATCCCGGATTATCCCGAGCGTCATAACGAAAATAACTTTCCCTTGTGCGAAATCATATTAAATTTCCTTTCCAATAATAATGTAAATAACTGATTAATTTCATAATTTGCCATTTACGTTAATATAAATCAAGCTAGTAAGAACGTCACGCGTCCATTCCTTTGTATTGTGAAAGGACCGCAGTAAGTATGGCCTTCAAGTGTGGGACTTAATAAAGCCCGACTCCCCCCCCCCCCCAAAAAAAAAGAAATCATAATAGATTCATTTTCCATCTTTATAACGTAAAGTAACTTGCATTTGTGGTATTTTAAGTTAAAACATGCATTCCCACATAAGCCTCATTCATTTTATAAGAGGAAATAGAGTGTTTTGTTCTTTTTGTAATGTAAGAAAATCACCCAGAAAGGTGGGATATTGTGTATTCCTCTGCCAATCAGGGTCACTGCCAACTCGCTCCCAGTAAAAGCGTTTTTTTTTTTTTTTTTTTTTTTTTAGCCATCAGCTGTGAGCGGTCATGTGATTCGCCCACCATCTTAAAAGGGTTGCCTGCGAACCAGTAGCCACCATCTTAAATCTTTGATGTTGTTGTTATTCATCTGTGTGATGACACGAGCAGACGTCTCACTCATTCATAGAATCGTCTCACTCATATGCACCAACTGACGGACTACTTCACATATGTACTACCGTGCTCACAAATCTTTATAATAAATACTTCAATTAAAGGGAAAACTAGGTACATCTAATTTTATGCAAAATGTTTGAAGAAAAACAAGTTAGCAATTAGTCAGGAAAAAAAAAAAAAGCTAGGAAATAAAACGGAAGTTCCTATCCAAATATACATCTTGGCAGGAAATTAAATAAAAAGAAAATAAAAAAACCTCAAGATAATTTAATACCCATAAGTAAATGAATTAAAGAATATTACCAAGAATTAATAATAGCATGGTGTAAAAGGACACGCTAATATTGGCAGATAACCCATTACTTAACATAGCAAAATTAATCAGAGCATTCAAGATAAGAAAACCTGCTAGTATTCATTTAAATTTTCCTTCTTTTTCTCTCATTTCTCAGGCAGTGCAAACTTTGTTTACGCACTTGTATGTTAGTACTTGCTTCACTTTCTTTTTTCTTTCTCTTCCAATCACTTTCTTAAGCATTTAAGTAGCTGAGAGTGTATGTGCACCGTCTTCATAGAAAGAACACGCCGACATATAAAAAAAAAATACACACACACGCACCTTTGTCCCACAAATAGTTGAGGATTAGTTAAGAATTAACCACAGTTTTGAGAACTGTCCACAACGAGTGGGGTCTATTTATCCAGACTTAAGCACAAAAGCCTTCCTCCCTCTGCATGAAAGGAAGTAGCAGCTAGTACTAGGAACTAGTCATCCACGAGTGCCAAAGCAACCAAAATTGATTTTTCTTTTCCACAGAGCCACTAACCTGAGGCACTGTCATAACCCACTGAAGCGTTTACCCACCTGTTTCCTCTTAACTTTCCTTTTTCTCCTACTTATTAATTACGCTCTGCTTGGGCAGAGTGCATTTCATCTTAGTACAATTATTTGTACTGCAAAAGAGTGTTGATACCTCAGAATACACCAGCACCCTAGTGCCACCCAAAGACAAAAAAGTCCTGTGTGACTAAGCCACATCTGTACCTTGAGATACAGAGTGCCATAAGTGTGACCTTTTCATGGTACATTCAGCCACAGTGCCATCTTATTGAAAAGGTGCCACACAACTGAAGTGTCACCCAAATCTGAGGGACACTTCCCCATTTCAAAAGTATTTCCAGTTAGCCAAGGCAAATGTTCTTACCCTTCCTAATCTACCAGAAGCATGGCAACAGAAAATTACAGAACCTTCATAGATCTGGGGAAGGAGGCAGGTCTCATGGGACAGGATGACTTGGCCAAGTAAGAGGGAGAGGGAAGAGCGGAACAGCGGAAAGAAAGAGAAGAACAGAGGAATTATCCTGAAGCACAGAGGAATTGTGATGAAAAACAGAGGTAGCTGGAAGAGGCAAGGAAAGAGAAGAAATGACAGCATGAATTAGCCCTCAAGGAAAACAAGTGAGCTCTCAAGGCAAGCTAGCTAGTTCTCAAGAAGAAGGAGCTCGAGCTGGAGAAAGCAAAAAAAGAAAATGCTGAAGCTCTGACTGCCCAACAAGCTTCCAACCCCACACCTGCCACACCAAATGCTCTAATATTAAAAATTAATTCCCTATTCCCCAAGTGGACTGAGGAAGAGCCAGAGGCAGTGTTGGAGGAAACAGAGACTCTCTTCAAAAACTACAACACCAATGATACAGAGAGGGCCTTGGTGCTTGCCAAGCACATGGAAGGTAAAGCTAAGGTAGCCTTCTGCTCACTGGAGAAGAGTCAAAGTGGCAACCTGGTCGAAGTTTGTAGGGTCATAATACAAGCCTACAAAATAACCTGGAGATATGGAGACAGAAGTTTCAAGGTCTTACCAAGGAAGTTGGCTGGTTCTGGACCGAATGGGTTTGTCACAAGACCCAGTCCAGTACTAGCTGGTTCAACTTCCTGTCGTGCATCACAGTCTAGGACCTTTTCAATCGGACCATGCTGGAGGATCTTTTCCAATGTGTGCCTGGACCCCTTGCTGTGTATCTCAATGACAAGCAGCCCACAACACTTATGGAAGCCTGCCATATGGCTGATTCCTGGGAAACCTACCACCAGTCCCACAGCATGTCTCAATGGTGCATAGTGCCATCCAGGTACCTCTCAGGCTCGAATCACCCGAAGAACAGACTAACTAGCAAGCCTACATGCACCCACCATAAGAAGATGGGCACACTGAATCTGATTGCCGTTACAAGTTGGACACCAATAAGCCGCCTCCTACTAATAACTAGAACCCCTCTCCATACATTTCCACTCAATCTTCTCCACCAACAATCACCGCAGGTAACCGAGCCCCCACACAGGCCCTTGTTGATCCTGTGGTGCTGCCCGCCACTATAGTGCTGGACATCCGGCCTGCCCAAATCATGTCCCAGCCACTAAGTTCATCAATTTAATAAGCATTACATTCTTCACGCCTGGACTGCATAGGATACCTCACCCCGAGAGGCTGGATACCCAGTTCATCTCTGTGGCACCCCTTGATGGCTCAAACCTACCAGTGGCCCTACCGGTTACAGTAGACGCTGCAGACAACGTTAGCCTAACTGACATTTCCCAATTGCCAGCCAGTGCCCGGTTGATGAGAAAACTTGGTGGGAGATGAAATGGGTAGAGATCCACACCAAAATCATTCCCACAGTTGAGCTCCAGGTCACGACATCTTAGGGCACATTACCTCATTGCCTTGGCATAGTGAGTGGAATCAGGCCCGGAGTGGAATTACTGCTGGATTGGGATCTCCTCTGAAGAAGCCCTTCCCCAATGCTACTCCGTAGCCATACTACCTCCACAATGGAGGCACCACCTGTAAGATCACTAAACATGAGCACAGCCACTCTGACTGGCGTGCCACCAACACAAGAAGAAATACCTTCCGCCCACCGTAATGGTCAATGGAAGGGGCATTTCACTTTAGTCAATCCCAGCCTAGGATGGCCTACCAATGAAAGGACACTAAAATTGGGAAGGCAGTACCATGTAGAGCATGCCAGGTGACAGGCCACTCCACTAACTGGGAGGGCTGCCCAAAAAATAGCCCATCAGATGCCCCAAAACAAGAATCTCCAAGAGGCCCTGACCTCCAGCTGGGACAGGAATCTCTGTCTCAGCCTAAATCAAGCCATCCATGAGGTATTGCACCTCTGACCCCTCGTCAGGCATGCCTGACCTCAATCTCTGCCAGTTCCACTTGAGCTCTGAGCAGTGACACTCCATCTGTCTTGGACATTTAGCCACCACTAGAATTGGATCAAGGAACCCAATAGCATTGATCTTTGTAATGTGAAGCCTCCGGCACCAACACTTTTCTCAAAAATCCCTCCCCAGAGGATGAACCTCTGGTGGATCGAACTGCTTGCACCTTCTCTGGGAGACCAGGAACTGGCCTCCAGGAATATTGAGACCACTCTTGCTCTGAACTATCTGCTAGCAAATATCGATGTGTGTATGCCTTAAACCTGACTTCGCTCACCCTCTGGCCTTTCTCTCTTTGGTACCTCACCTCCTAGGACTGTCATCCATCCATGGAGGAACCTGAGAGCCATAAAAGAACCCAACTCTCTGCCCTGGCATTGTGAAAACATGCAGTACAGTGCCTTTCCATCTCAAAGTGACCCTGGGCCCCCCATTAGGTCAGTCAGGAACTGCCTTATAACAGCCAAGACCACCATCAGTAGAGTAGTAGAGTAACCTTGTATAACTTGTTAACCATTAGTGGATTGGACTGAGCCCCTCATGAAGTAAAAACAGGTTTAGGGAGGTGGCCATCATGAGCTAGGAGAGTTACACACCACTGTTATGATAATAATGATTCGAAACAAAGTAACCCTATAAATTCACTAATGGCAGCTTTTATACAGTCCTCCAAGGCCAATTATTAGTAATGGTGACTTCAGAGTACTGCAGTCCCCATCACATGAGTCTTTAGAAATTTGCTTGTAAATAGTTCAGAGAGGCATTGAGGAACTTTTGTCTTTTACGATAGTATGTCAGAAGTAAATGTAATTTTAAAAAAATTGCAAAGAAATGTTAGAAAAAGCCAAAAAAAAAAAAAAGCACTGGGCCTCCTTTGGCACAATATTTTACAACAAATATGCCAAAAAATTGGTACTCCCTTTATTTCTTATCTGTTTTGAGAGGAGTAACAATTTTTACAAAATACAATGAACCTGGTATTAGAAAAAACATGCCTATAAGTTGGTAAAATTTAGTCTTAAAAAAGGCCCCTAGTTCATTTTCAACTTCTTGTGGAAATTGTAAGGAAGTTTTTTAGAATTTATACAGTGTGAATGTATTTTATTCTCTTTCCATTGATGTGATTTTTTTTTTTGTTGAGCAAAGCCCCAGAAACTTGCACATTGATAAATTTTTCCCCTTAAGAAGCCAGTAATGATTGTGAATACAGCTAGTGAGCTCATGACACACATAGCACAGTACCTCAGTTGAGGAAAGAATTTTCCATAAAAAATCGAGGAGGAATGGGTAACTTTCTCGTTCAAGTGTAAAAACTCATTTAGAGAACAAGGGGTTACTTCTTTTTACTATGATTGTAAATTCTAGTGTAAGAAATTGTATACTTGTAAGAATATTGTAATTTAACTAGTTCATTGTCATTTACATTAGTGCTACTACAGTGTTCTAATAGGCTCTGTCATAAAAGATACAATTGAATGTACCATTTGTCTAGGAATAAATTTCAACATCATTAGAGGTAGCCCGTAAATATCTGTAGACACCTTTGAGTAGTGCTAGGATTCTATAGTAAGTAAGTTATTAAAGCCTCATCCCATTCTAGAGTCAGGTAGATCCTTAGCTAGCCACATTGCAAGGGCAAAATCTGTTCAGGGAAAAGAAAAAAAGTAATAAGGGGACGAACAGCTTGCTAGTAAATTTCCTTCATGCCCGAAGAAGTGAATGCCTTCTTAAGGGGTGAAGCTATTATAAATATTTACTGTTCGACCTCCTTTCTTTGCTTCTTAGTAGCATAATAAAGTAAAATATTAAAAGTAAAGGCAGACAATGTAAACTGAATCTCATGTAAAGAATAATGCAGCCCCAACCTGGTTGTTTTCGAAATAAAGAGTACTTGACAGCCAATGGGAATTTTAGCAATAGAGGGACATAAATCATTGATAGGCTTTGTTAGGGCAGACCTTAGAGATACTGTTCCTAAAGCTTAGTCTTCTTTGACCTGTGTACTGGTGTAAAGTTTGCTTGTCATTTCAGGTCAGACCCTGGGTAGGGAGGGTTTGAAGCAAATGCAAAAACCATGCCCCAGCATCATGACTCTTTCAGCTGATATCCTCAGGTAGGGCATGTCCTTTCTCTCTCTGAGCTCCTTTGTCTCTTCCCCCTTTAATCAACATAAAAGAAATTATTATTCAAATGGACCAAGGAAATCTTAATGCAACTGATCACTGCATTAGCTCGCCAGTGGTAAGTCCGATTGTGACAATTACCCCAGTTCTTTTTCCCTTCAACTGAAACTCTCATTTTTCTTGTTCAGATTTTTCTCTCTTAAACACTCATTGGCTAAACAATCCTAGTAAAGCATATTCCATTTATGAAGTCATATATTAAGTGCAATTATTATTGTCTAGTTAAATCACATAACTTATCCTCCATGGTGTTAAAATTATTTTTCTTGATATAAGATTCATCCCCTTGTGATTAAGTAATGACAAGTGAGAATTTCTGTAGTGCAAGATTATTATCTGGATACGTCTTTTCCAGAAGTGTGTACACCTTGGTCGTGAACAAAATCCTCTTGCTTGGAGAAAAAAGCTGCATCATCAGGGCCAAAACCCCATTTCAACGTTCACTGCATTCCACTGCCTTATAAAGTTTTTGAGAGGCATATTAATCTCTTGTGTTCATTTCTATTTAGCATTGAGGTATTTTTGTCTTGATTATGGCTAATATTTTGAGCTGCTGTTAGTTCCTGTAAATAATCCATTTCCTTTTATTTTACTTTTGTTGAAACTAGTTGTCCAGTAAGTTTGCTGAATTAATTCATGTGGTTATGAATAAACCTCTATTCTTTGTTAAACTAGTTTTCAGATGGCAACCTAATCTATTCAGTGTCTGTCCTTTGGAGTTTAATTTTAGCCTTAATTGACAGAATTACATGGGTCTTAGGTAAAACAAAGAAATACAAATACAAATAAAATTATTAAACTAATTAACTGACCAGGACCTCGTAAAATTATGTCACACACACACACACACACACACATGCACACACACACACACACACACATATATATATATATATATATATATATATATATATATATATATATATATATATATATATATATATATATATATATATATATATATATATATATATATATATATATATATATATATATATATATATATATATATATATATATATATATATATATATATATATATATATATATATATATATATATATATATATATATATCTATATATATATATATGTATATATATATATATATATATATATATATATATATATATATATATATATATATATATATATATATATATATATATATATATATATATATATTATATATATATAATCAAGTATATTATAATAGCAAATAAATATATATAACATATATTCTTCATATATACAAGAAAAAATAAATAAATAATAAATATATATATAAATATATACATAACAAAGATAAATATATTATAATATATATATCATATAGATAAATCACTATATATTATTGAGCTTATTAGGTCTGCTACCAAACAATAAGTAAATATATTTTGATGCTTGAACTGAAACTTTGCTATAATATTCATCCTCAGGAAAAGGCACATTTACTTCCTAATGTATGCGGATATAAATTTAAAAAAAAAAACTAATTATTCATAATGTTGATTGTTAACAATGTTTACAAGCTTATTTCAAATGTCTTTCTCTTATCAATGGTTAAATAAAGTTATACCATCGTAATCCTTAAATATTGTGGCCGTGCTGTAATCTGATTTTTAATTAAGCAGTGTTTCCTTGAAGATAGTCCAAGAAACGAAAATTAGACTGGATTTCTTTCAATAGATATCACAGCATTGTTTTGTGTGTGTGTGTAAGTGACAATTGTTGTTGTCACACAAACAGTCACACAGAGAGAGACTGAGAGAGAGAGAGAGATGAGAGAGAGAGAGATGCTCTTATATTCTGCCAAAAGAAATAGTGACAAAAATGTTATTACGACCGGATATCAGAAATCCAGAAGGCGAATGATTTCCCAAGATTAATCATACGAGGGGTGAAAGGCGCTGGCGCACATACAATAGGTATTTTCGAATTGGTTGCATGTCTCTGCTTTATTATGGTCGGGCTTATAACAGACGACCATCTTTTTTTATTGCTATGTTATAATTTATCTACATATTAATTGCAACCATTTATTAGAGTCTATTGCTTATCAGTTTATCTGTCTGCTTATGTGTTACTTCTTGGAAATTAGTATAAAACCTTATTTGTAGATTTTGGCTAAAATTTGTTTGTGGTCTTATTGGGCTGGGATAGCATTGTTCAGCCTTAGCTGAGGTTTGCTGTCTCTGAACTCTTGTTTAATTCTAATAGTCATCTGGTGTTTTATTCATTCGTTTATACATTGCATTGTTCACTTACACGGTTTTATATTGGAATTTATTTAGTTAATTTTGCATGGTAAAATTAACTTGAATATGATTTCTATTTAATAAAGCATGATGGTTCTTATATTCATAACAGCTTTTTATGAAGCTAAGCAGACAGGAGAGTAAAAAAAAGGGAAAATATAATGTATAGCAGAAAAAAAACGACAATATAAAGAGTAGCAGAAAACAGTTTCCTTTTAAACCACATGATTTTATTTTCAAGTGACAATTTAATCTTATATATTGATATTATTTCATCATAACTTTGAGCATATGACAACTATTTCAGTATTAGGCATATCGATGGTTGTCTGATAAAAATGAAAATGGACCTACTTACTTAATTTGCAGAAAATATCACAACCTAACAACTTTGTGACTGTACCCTATGCAGGAATTTATGCTTTAATATATAATCAATAAAATGTCTCCTCCTCTGACTTATTGGGAAATAAAGAAGGACGACTCGAATCTGTAAGTGCAATTATCTATGTGATTTTTCTGTTAAAGAGATGATCGTTTTTTTACGATGGTGAAACATGTAAGGAGGGTTAGACCTTAGAGAGAAAATTCACAGTAATATTGCGATTAGTTCTTGTCATTTGGCAGCTTCGCTTTAGAATGTGTTTATCAATATTACATACTAGTGAAAATCCGTGTGCTTCCAGGGAAAATTCTGCAGAGGTGCACTCAGAAAATTTTATTGCTTTGAGGTCATGCTGAGTGTGAACTATCATTACTTTGAAATATTCTTTGAAACCTGTTGTTAATGATTCTGTCTTAAGTAGTTAAAGACTCTTGTCATGGGAAAAGTGGCAGTGTTCATTTTACAAATATTCTGCGAATTAACAAAATTCATGCATACCGAGGGACCCTTTGACAAATTATATATACCCTCCATGAACGGAAGAATACCACGTCAGTGACCGTATCAAGCCATCTTTAAATGCGAAAATCACACACGAACTGTCTTACCGTCAGCGAAAACCTGTACTAACGTTAGCCTTCCTGCCTACCCTCTCTCTGTCTCTCTCTGTCTCTCTCTTTCTATACCTTCCTTTCAGACAGATCAGAATTCAACAAAATGATTTCTCAGCCATAAAAAAAAAAAAAAAAAAAACGCAACTGATGAAAGACATGTCAGCAGGTCTCCGGGGATGAAGTGTGGTTTGGGCATGTGCACAACTTCAGTTAACCAGGGACCGTTCAGCCGTCTAATTATCACCTCGTTTTCAAGACTGGTATTCGATCGTTTTCGCATAAAACCCAGATGGCAGGATGTCAGCTTGACAAACAGCTTCAGAATACCCGTACGTCATTAAGATACAGCGTCCGTTGGCTATATAAATATTAAATTATTATCACGATGGTAATTTCAGACACCTTGAAAAGAGCTGCAGCTGTTTTCGGTTTCTTGTTTGTGTTAACGAACGTGTTTCTGTTTCCTTTAGCGTTTCTGAGGAAAGTGTATTCCGAAGTCTAAATGTTGTAATGTAGAAATTGTCGATATATCGTGATTTTTTTCAGTGGATTAAAAACTTAAATATGACTCAAAGTACTTAAGAATTTGTGTTTTATTGGCAAGGTATAATTAAGATAGGTTTAGCTTAAGATGAAAATTGAAAAAAATGTGACAATTTCGTCGCGAGTAATTTTTAATGCCGGGGGTAGTTTTGTCACGGAATCATTTAGTCTGCTAATATGCATTCGCGGATAGTGATGGATTTGTTTCGTATACTTAGATATGATGATGGTAATACCACAAGATTACCTGAGAATTTGTATTTATTGGCAAGGTATGATTAAGATACGTTTGACTTAAAATGAATACTGGAAAAATGTGGTAATTTCAGCGCGAGTAATTTTTTAATGAGGGGTATGTCATAGAAGCATTTGTTCTATTACCACTTTTTTCGTGGCGAGGATTGTAAGGGCTCACTGGTGTTGTGGTAGAAGTTATATTTTGAATTACATTGCTTCATGACTGAATGAAAGTAATTCTAATACAGTCAAACACATCTTTTTAATTTTTGGATATACTACACTGATTATAGGGTTTGCAGCGGGAGGAGTTTAATGACGTCACCAACAGAAAAGGTGGTAGTTTTCCACCCAAGCTACTGGTGACCCATAAAGCTAGTGAAGAAAAAGTGAACAGCACCGGTAAAAACGAAAATTTCATCCAGTTTGTCTGTGTTTGATGTCTGTCACAAGGTAAAGGTTTGATTTTGAGGTATAAACCTTCCTGAGGTGACAAAGGGTCAGTGTGCCAAACTTTGTCTGGTTCTGTCATGGTTTCAGATTTCTATAGAGTCTAAACATATAAAATCCATTTATATATACATATATATATATGTATATATATATATATATATATATATATATATATATATATATATATATATATATATATATAAATATATATTGGTTTATCATTCAAATACATAATATTTACATATAAATAGAATAAATGACACTAAATATATTCTCTCTCTCTCTCTCTCTCTCTCTCTCTTTTTCATATCAAAAAGACAATTTCTTCAATAAGCCCTATTAAAAATTACATTATTTATTACGCAGTCGATGTAATCATAAATATATTGTTTCAAAATGAGAGAGACTTGCTTAATGATATTGACGTTGGAAATCTTCATCTTTGTGATTTAACTAATAATGATCTTCCAATAATTGCTTGTTTTTTACATACAAAAAGTGGATTTAATCATAAATATATTGTTTCAAAATGAGAAGACTTGCTTAATGACATTGAGGAGGTGGAAATCTTCATCTTTGTGATTTAACTAGATAATGATTGCGCCATTGCTTGTTTGTTTTGCTGGAAATTTTTCAAGACAAATTGTTAAACGAGAATAGTGGCTTGAATTTTCAGCTGAGCTCCTGTTGTTTCAGAAGATTTAGGATGTGATGAGATTGATAAGATTTATGCACAAGACAATTATAAGTCATCAACAGTATACATATTTACTGAATGTAAGTTGTTTCACGCTGCATTTAAGATATATGATGCCGTAAATATATATATGCACAAACACACACACATATATATACACAATATATATATATATATATATATATATATATATATATATATATATATATATATATATATATATATATATATATATACAAATCGAAATTTAGTAATCCTTCTTTTTAGAAATGTAATTTTATAACGGAATATGAACACAAGTGCAATAATTAGTTTTTTTTTTATTATTATTATCAAAGTTTTCAGAATTTTTCCCTGTCATCAGGCTGATATATGAAAATAAGCACATCGAAATACTAAATAATCTTAGTAATAAACATTACAGTGGGGAGGATTGTGTGCAGGAGGACGGACAAGGTGGTCAATATGTACAGTAGGTGGGTGAGAAAAAGAAGACATGTAATTGTTGCTCTTCACTGAAGTAAATGTAGAGAGAATGATAATGAGCAAATATAAAGATGTAAATATAAAGATACTGAATGAATGCAGTCATGATTCAGTGCAGTGAGTCTTTCGAAGATTAGTTGAATGTGGAACATCGAAGTGAGTTAGATCTGAATGACAGGGATGGAAGGGGACAAGGGTAAGTGGGACTGTTTGTGGAAGTGGCTTAAGGAAGGCAATACAGTGGCTAAAAAAATATAATTTCACCAGGAGTTGATGGGATTACAAGCGAGATGCTGTGGTACACTGGTGAACACATGATGAAGTGGTCCAACCATGGTGTGTAAGGTATGTTTGGAAAAAGGGCTATGGCAGAGAAATTGTTTACCTTTTTAAGGGTAAGATGATACAAGAGACTTTAAGAATTATATGGAATAACTTTGCTTAGGATTTCAGGAGGGTTGATAGTAGGATTTTGACTGAGAAACGTAAAACAGGTGACAGAAGGGTTGATGTGGGTTTAAACAAGGACAGGGGCGTTCTTTAAGTGTTTATTATGTAACAGTTTTATGAGAAGATTGAAAGTACAAAGGCAAAGCTGTATGTGTCATACATGTATACTGAGAAACCTTATGGTACAAGTTAGAAGGGCAATATGGATGGTGCTTAGGATGTGTGGTGTACTATGGAGATGAGAGATACAAAATTGTCTTACGTAGTGAAATTTGTTAGAGTTTGTAGGGAAGAGAGTGACTGGTTTGGTGAGACTAGGTTACGTTATATCATTAGGGCTGTTCAATATCGTTGTAGATGTTGTGATGTGAGAAGTTAGAGAAAGGCAGAAATATAGATGCATGGTTTTGAAATAAAAAGATGAATAGTGAATCGATTGTGGAATGTTTTACATCTGATTGGAATAAAAAGAAAAGTTGAGAGGAAATATGAGCAAGAGTAAGGTTGTAAGAGTAAATTAGAATCAGGAAGATAGAGCAGTGATTGCTGGTATGCATGGTGAGAGAATGGAAGCAGTATATTCTTGTAAGTATTTGGAAGTAAATATTTTGGATGATGTTAAGATGGGAAAAAGGTGATTTGTAGGGTAGGTGAATCAAGAAAGGTAGCAGGATGTTTGCATAAGATTAAAAGGTGACATGTAGGGACTGTTGACACAACTCTCTGGAAGTGAAGTAGGGATACTGAATGCAAATGAATGAAAGGTAGTGGAAGCTGTAGAAATGTGGTACAGAACCTGTTTTTTAACTATCGGTCATGGGTTGAAACTTCATGACACAGTAATCTAAGAAGGAAAAGTGTGGTGCACTGTCTTCACCATTCAGCAGTTCTTATTCCATATTTTTAGAGATAGGGCCAAGCAGGAGCTCTTTGGAAAGGAATAGCATTGTATTTCCTAAAACAAAATGAGGAAGGAGGAAAAAGGCAGCACCTTTGGGAATGGAATTTGTTTTGGGCTTGAATGTGAATTATAGACTGACACTTAACATATTGATGTGCACAGACATGTTATGGTCAGCGATGCAGATATAATGAGCAGCTAACAGTCATCAGAATTGAAGTTGATTTATTATTGTTTGCGACATTCTATTTCTTAAGATTTTGTATTCCACATATTTATATTTTAATCTAATTCTAACCCTATTTGAACTGTCCGACCCAAATGTTACATTTGGGTGTAATGTGTGACGATATTCTAACAAATACATGATGTCAAGCCACGCAAAGTGAGAATATTTTATCTATTTTCACTACTTTGTATGCATGAGGCTTTGTTGTCGACTTTGTTGGAGGCAGCTGTTGTAGTGACAGAGAAAGAAAGAAACAGGTTTGACAAAAACTGACGAGAGGGTTTAAGTCCTTCGACGTTTCTTATCGTATTTACAATCAAGGAAGCAGGTATATATTTTTGTATTAGTCTTCAAAAATAAACAATAAACATTGTTTATTTTTAATGTTTGACATTTGGTCCATATTAGTTACTTCACAGCTACAGTAGAACATTATTGCATTTTTGTATTGCACCAGCAGTGTAGAAAATATTCTAATTGCTCTTATTCTTGCATTCGTAAAGAAATACACGTAATGACGCAGCTGTAGATATCCTGGTGAAAAGACGTTAGAGAATTTTGATTAATTTTCTCTTTGTTAAATCGGCAGCAATAAATATCATAAACTCCATCCTGAGAGAAGACCAATCAAAATGACTAAAATTACGCTCATGTCGATAGAGACCAATCTCTCTCTCTCTCTCTCTCTCTCGCTCCTCTCGATCTCTCTCTCTTGATGATGAACAGCGTGGGGCTCATTTTAACACTGAAAATTTTCCTTTATGAATTGACCACGATACCCTAAGTGAGCTCTTACTTCACCGTAAACGGAAGAATGAGTGTGAAAACTTAGCTTATTCCCAAAATGGCTTACGCCAAGGGAAGTTTTAAAAGAATAATCTGTGTAAATTCTTCTCTGTTCCCACAAGCGCCGTTAAAAAGTTAATGAGTGATAAGTTGTGGTAAGTCTTTCGACCTGAATGAAATTGTTCGTGGGTAATGATAACGTATGCAAAATTTCGTATTACTAGTGGTTTTTTGTACCTCATCTCGTGACGTATTGTTTTTTATCAGTGATATATTCCTTAATTAAGACCTGTTACTCCACACACACATGCACCCACCCACCCACACACGCATACACACACATATGTACTGTATATATTATACATACATACAATATATATATATATATATATATATATATATATATATATATATATATATATATATATATATATATATATATATATATATATATATATATATATATATATATATATATATATATATATATATATATATATATATATGTTTGTGTTTGTAGCGTACGTTTATGTTCGTTTTGCTTGTGTCTTAAGTTTTCGTGCTGTAACAAGACAGTACTGTCTGCGTGAATGAATCTGCATTACCCTGTTTGTTACATAAGGATCAGACATAGGATTATGCTTTTTATAATTTCTTGGCTATTTACTTAGGGCAGCAGACCACTTCTCAAATGAATTATATTAAGACCGAGTTACAGCTTCTGATTTGATAATGATTAGCATTGAAGTTTAAAGTTCTGGCTTAGTATCTGCGCTGTGATTTTTTTGAAATGGTCTAGACCACTTGCTTTTGCAATTCATTATTAATTTGAAGGTGACTTACTGAATATCAGGACTAATGTCAGGGAGTAACGATAATAATAACAACTGTTACTGGTCTTGATATAGTTTTAAGAGATATTTCCAATATCATTAGAATGATAGTAGTTGCTGATGTTGTTGTTGTCGCAGCGCGATTTTTGTGTTTCTGTGGAACGCATTTGAAGACATGCGGTATTCTCTTTGCTCGCACGTTAGCAAAAGATGAGCAAAAGTTATTGTGAAAGCCTGATGTACCTCAGTTTTGTACATTTACGCGAACAAAAGTGAATGCGATTATGCAAAGCAATTAGATAGAACTCATCCACGGTAGGATATACAGAACTTAGGTTTTAATAGGTTTTATAATTTTAAATTATATCAAAAGCCTTTTTCAGTTTTAAAATATTTTATCTAAATACAGTGCTATATACATCAAGAGAGTTAATTAATTTTTCATTGAAGGTAAGTGCTCTAATAACAGGGATTGTTGTCAATAATGCCTTTTGATACTTTAGTTCAAAAGGCAGTTTTAACGAGAAACTCAGGAATTAAATTTTTAGACTTATTTTCCAATTGTCATTGTTTATTCATAATCGGAAATATATGAAACTTTGGTCGATAATTGTATATGCACTACTAGAATAACACAGTCTCCTTCTAATTATTGATCAATATATTCATAATTCGTTGTCCATCTTGTTCATTATCCTGAAAATGTGAACGAATAGCGTGGATAATTCTCTCAGCTCTCCATACTTCAGCCTATATTTTCCCAATTCATTGTTCTGTTTTCTCAACAAAAAGTTAACAAGTGAAAATGAATGAAAGCTGTTTCGATACCCATTCACCACCTCTATCTTTTAGCTACTTAAATTTAGATTCTACCCATAATTATTTCACGTGCTAAACCAAAAACGAATTCGATGTCAGAGCGTTCTGTTCTGCGTCATCAGCAACTCAGGTTAAAGTAGGAACGTCACAGTTGAACAGTGGCCTAACTTTTGTTAAACAGGTCTGGGGTTGATTGTTTGAATGACTTTTGGTGTTGGCTGTCTGACCTTCTCTTGAAGTTGATTGTTTAAGTTGCACTTAAGATGGGATGTCTAAACTTTTAGTCTTGGTTAGTGAGAAGATTTTCACCGTTTTGTTTCGATTGTTCAATCAGCTTTTTATATTGATTAT
>NC_089764.1:6547342-6574842 GCF_040412425.1 Macrobrachium rosenbergii | reverse complement strand
AGAAGATGAACAATACTGAATGAGTTCAATCAACATTTCCGTTGAATCTGTAAAGATTTAAAACCAAAATTCCTTCATTCTTTCTAGAAACCATTTTGCTTGAGATGACATGTTTAGGTGTCCAGTCAACTATTCAAAATAATTAAACCTGTTCCAGTAATAAAGAAAAGGCGTATACACACGCACGCACGCACAAACCAAAGACACATACGTACATATGGATGTGCATATAGCCAAAGATAAGTATGTATGTATTAATTTTAATAATTAAATGGACACAAAGCATAATGGTTAGTAGAAAGAACACTGGCCGTGGTGATTCTCGAAAATACTATGGTATGATATATTACAGAATGGAAAAGCTTGATGGGATGTTCCTGTGCAGACACTCTTGTCATTTATACGTCTGCAACTATGTGATCCATGATTGAGATTTGTACATAATAAAAGCACGTCTAGAAAAACTGATAAGGGGTTAGCTGGTAACTAATGATTTTTTTAACGCACCATGGTAATAAAATATGTTGAAAAAAAACGTTTTTATCTGCCAAATATTACATTATTTTTTCTCACAATTTAAAAAAAAGAAACATTCGGCGTTGCCAAGTAGTAAGTAACAACTCAAACCTGATAAAGGAAATGAGCAACAAATAGAAAATACGAAAATAACCAAACGTAAGAGCCATGAATAATAATCAAAATGATTTCCGGATCAAAGCTCCGATAAGCTGGGGCTAAGTAAATGTGGCCGGTTGGTAACGTAAGAATTACTTTCTTTACGACGTTGAGAAGAATGAAAGTTATCAACCTTACCTAGCAATCAGGATAGGAACCCATACTGCTTTCAAACGATAATTAAAATTAACTTGGCCCACCAGGCAGTCCATACTATAAAACGTGCACCATTTATTATCCCAAGGACCCCCGTTTATGACAATATACATTGCTTTTTCAAATACAACAATGACTAGAGTATAGTTGTACTTCACATGGTACCGTGATAGTTTTAGCAGCACATTTAAACTGCTTTTTTTTTTTTAGGAAAAAGTTTTAAAAAAGCGGAAAATTATGGAACATGAAAACCATCATGTAACAGTGAAACCCTCTTCCAGTGATTGGCTCAGTGCTTTGTTAGAAGTGAGTTATGACTGTTAAGGCCATTTATAGTATCTACCTGTTTCTAAATCTAAAAGGGTTATCATAACATATCAAAATTTCTATTTGTTCGTATAAAGAAAATGGACTTCTGTCAGATCACATATAAAAGAGAGATGCTTTAGGCAAATGGGTTTATCCTTAAAAGTGTGATGACATTTCCTTTTAATGACTGTGGAAATGATGGCATTTGCGTAACGCCAGCCCCATACCAAAAAAAAACAAATATATATATATATATAAAGGAACTTAGCCGTTTAACCTTCTCGTAACCTTTTTGTCGCGCTCCATGTAAACGACTTTTCATAAGGCCGGATCATTCTTTTGATCGCTCAGAGGGATTAACCAAGGCACTTTGATTAATTTGAAAGATAAGTAAGTCTAAAATGCGTATGTAAGAAATCTGTTAGAGATAGTCTGCATCTAGAAGTCATAATTTTGCTGTTGCTGGCATTGTACAAAAACTGAACTGTATACAAATATTTTCAGAGTATTTGATGTCAAAGGGAGAAAAACGCACATAATAATAATAATAATAATAATAATAATAATAATAATAATAATAATAATAATAATAATAATAATATTATTATTATTATTATTATTATTATTATTATTATTATTATTATTATTATTATTATTATTATTATTATTATTATTATTATTCAGAAGATGAACCCCAAACATATGGCACAAGCCGGAAAGTGCCATTATCATGAAATTCAAGCTTCCATAGAATATGTTGTTCACTTGCAAGAAGTAAGAGAAGGTAATAGGGAATACAGAAAGAAGAGATCAGTTGTCAAAAGGAGAAAGGAGACTTGATACGTATATACATTATATTCTACATAAAATGATTCAAATATGAGATTAAGGCCTTTGAGGAATATTATCTTCATGGGTTTTCGGGAATTGTACATGAGAAAGTTTTAGTTTCTCTCTCTCTCTCTCTCTCTCTCTCTCTCTACCATTATCATAGATTTAAACGAATATCACCCAGCGACGAAATAATACCTGACGTCATGGGAAAATAGAATTAAAGCATAAAATAGAAGAAACACTTGCAACTAAAAGAGGCTCACAGTCATAATCTAAATCCTTGTTGGAAATTAGTATTATCATTATTAATTATTATTACATGACTTTACTTATAGGAGGAGATCGGAACATCTTATTACATCAAACTAAGGTGACAGATCACAAATAAAGTTTACGTTGGGATAATACTACATATGACCTACGGATCTAAAAGCATATATTCAATCCAGATTTCAAAGAATCTTTTGTTATGAGCATAAATCATAAGAGTAAGATGTCAAACTTTGCTGTGTGTTTTTCCCTGAATTATCTAGATTGCTAGTAATCACGTATGAACCTGCTTATAAAGAGAACTTTCTAGAATCTAGAGAAAAGTACGTAAATATACTGTCCGTTACGGATTTTTTAAAAATCGACTAACGCTTAACACTCTATAATTATAATTAAACTAAATTATAATTATACTAAATTCAAAGTATATGCATTATTTTATGCAGATTACCATGAACACTGCAGTTATTCAAATAATGTTCATAAATATACTTTTGGGTTGTACTTGTTAAGCAATGAATGATTTGGCGTCTCTTCAAAATTTATCAGTGATAAATATATCATCAAATAATGGGTACCTTGGTCAATAAAGTATGTTCCTATGCAAATCGGAATAAGTGTGTAATTCAGTCATGGGAAACTTCAGTGACCATATAACTCAAGGAATTGTAGATGTGTATAATTATTTCATACGGACATTTAGATGTTTATAAATGTTAATGTATGCATTTATATAATTTCTTATGTGAATGTTAATGAGAATGAACGTTTGTGGCCTTTTGGGTATTATTTATTAAAAAAGATCGGGGAAAACAGATCAAGAAATAGGAAACCAGATAGAAAATTATTTTATAGAAGTGTTATCCTATTACAACGGTTTTTCGTACCATCTGACATAAGAGGTCCGTCAGATATGAACTGTATATCTTGCTGCAATCCGATTAATGCGGGAAACACTGTGGCAGAAAAGCTAAAGGCTTAACAAACACATTTCCATATATTAACACCGAACGCTTCCGTGACGTCCTTTCTCGTTTAGTTACACACACACACACATATATATATATATATATATATATATATATATATATATATATATATATATATATATATATATATATATATATATATATATATATATATATATATATACGTGTGTGTATGTATGTATGTATGTATGTATGTGTATATATATATATATATATATATATATATATATATATATATATATATATATATATATATATATATATATATATATATATATATATATATATATATATATATATATATATATATATATAGTGTGTGTGTGTGTGTATATATACAGACATTTAGAGACACATGAGATGTAACTTACAATTTATAGCCAGGTTATTAAAAAGAATCACCATTACTTTTAACTGCAAAACCACTCACGATATAGGACATTAGCAGCACAATGAGCCCTTTGCACACATTGCACCATTCGTTACCATTTTGGATTCTCAAGGGTCTTCCATTTTTAATGTCCACACTGGCGACAGCGATTCGGCAGGCCCAAGCATGAGTCAATTTCGCAGTAATTTCAGTTGTGTGTTTCTTTTTTTTTTCTGTTTTTCTGTTGTATTATTTTAGTTTTAACAAGAACGGGAATGGGTAAGGTTTTATTAATTTTGTATGTATTATATTTTAGAATATAAATAATTTATCTTATTTAGTTTAATGGCAAATGCAGTTACCGAGAAAGTGGCATGACTCAGAAAATACTGTTTAACTCGTTTGTTTAAGTATGACACCATATTCACCGCTAATGTTGGGTGTTACATTTTTAATGTGCTGCTACACGTTAATGTTTCGTAAAAATGTCATTCAACATTAATAAGAACTTTAAAGTGACTTCAATCGTCTTTTCATCTATGCCAACCATTCTGTCTTATATGAGCAACATTCCTTAAAATATCATATCAGATTCCTCAAACAATCCAATTCACTATGATCATTTTCCATTCGTTTCCTACTTGTCTTGCTTCCCTTGTTACTTTGCTAACACTCTCATCTTTCCATCGTCCATTATTTTTGATGATCATATGCAAATCAACCGCTTCTACAATTCCACCCACCAACTGATTTTACAACAGTTTCGATACCCTTATTCAGACTCATTCATTCCATCATCCTCCTTTCTCAATCATGGTTATGTTTATTCTGGCAGATGCATTCGAACCGTTTACTAGTCCCTTTGTTAATCCTAATCAACACTGAACAGTATGTAAACATTAGCCACTGCACACAGCATTCATAACCGTTCCTTAACTTTAAAGTATTGTAGCAACTGTCTTTTCTCTGAGTTTTCTCATTACGCCTTCAGTGAAGTTGATGATAAGTTCATGAAATATGTCACATCCTGTTCGTAGACCCACTGTTAAACCATTAAACTATTGCACTATTACACTGGGGAACATAATTTTTGTTGAGTTAGTTTGACAGTTGTTATTAAGTAATTTTTGGGTGCTGAATCCAAAACTGATGTCAGTTCTCTCTATCACGTCAAGTTTCTGAACTATAGGATTTTCGTTTTCTTAAAAAATATGAAAAATACTGTACATAACAGTTACAGTGTTTGTTTTATAAAAAAGAGTTGCAAATATTAACATACAATGAAAAAATTAAAGAAATAGGCATGAATAGAATGTTTATTTAACATTTTTATGTTTTGACAAAGGATAAGGCTATAATTGTGTGCAGGTTAAGGTAAAAATTTACGCTTGTTGCTTTTTCTGGAGTGTTCAACTTGAGGACAATGGCGTTTGATGCTCCAACAATAGTCAGCCATCATATGGACATCCCATCTACCCTGGTAACGTTCTTCCATAACTTTCAAATCTTGGTGAAATCGTTGACCTTGCTCGTCGCTAGCAGCACCAAGATTTTCCGGAAAGTTGGCAAGATGGCAATGCAAAAAATGTAATTTAATACTCATGGTGAAACCAAGCGCTTTGTAGCTCTCTAATTTTTTCTGAACAATTTATCTGTAATTACTTGCTCGTGTATTTCCAAGAAAGTTCTTGACGACGTCTTTGAATGATAGCCAAGCATTCTTTTCAAGGTCTGACATAGTACCAGTGAACTGTTCATCTTTGATGAGCTGTCGAATTTGTGGACCATCAAACACACCGGCCTTGATTTTTTCAATTGACAGTCCAGGAAATGTTAGGATGATGTACTTCAAACAGTCGCCATCAGTTGACAATGCTTTTACAAATTGTTTCATGAGAGCTAGTTTTATGTGCAGAGGTGGCAATAATATTTTCTTCCTGTCAACAAGTGGCTCATGTACAATGTTAGGATCTCCAGGTTAAGATCAGATCTCGGAGGCCAATTCTTCTCAACCCGATGCTTCTCTCGAGCTCTGTTATCCCACATACAGAGAAAGCAGGGATACGTTGCTGACCAAGAAGGAAGGACACCATCTTGAGGTCAACACAGATGATCCAATTGTGTTCGTCATATTGCAATAACTCAATAGCTCTCTTTACATCTCCATATTCTTCACGAAGACAGACCAAATGCACAATAGGGACTGCGCCAAACAAATAGCCATTGTGTAGAAGGACACGCTTCAAGCTCCGCTTTGTGCTATCAATAAACATTCGCCATTCATTTGGACTGTAGTTTGAAAGCCCTAATTCCTTCAGTAAAACAGGAATGTTATGACAAAACACAAAACCGCTGTCACTTCGAAAGTACTGCAGAAATGTACTTTCTCTGGTTTGAAAGGATGATACCTTCACCCCGTGTTCAAGTAGGCTTTTCTCGTTCAGTCTTGATGCTAGTATTTCTGAAGCTGTTTTTGATAGGCCCAAATCACGTGCTAAATCATTCAACTCGTGCTGATCAAATCCCCTACGAACTGGATCCTCGTGAATGTCAAAATCTGCATCATTGCTGTCACTGCTTTCTTCAGCATCGCTCAGATCTTCTAGAGTAGGTAGTTGTTCGAAAACTGGCACTCGAATTTCAGCTGAATGAGGCATTGGTCTTATAGCTAACGGTATATTAGGATATTCTATTTTACTTTTATTTTTCTTGTTAAATCCTGATGTTTTCAGTGAACAAAAGTAAGAGTCTCTGGAATGATCTTTTTGCTCTCGCCAAACCATGGGGATACCAAATGGCATCTTTTCACGTGTTCCTTTGGTCCGCATCCGTAAACTCTCGATACACTGCTTACACAGTTTGTGAGGGGCCCATGGCTTTTCTTGAACACCGAGTTTCACTTTAAAATATGCGAAATATGCTTGTTTGACAAATACGCTGATATTTGCCCTCTTACTTGGAATGGTGAAACTACCACTTATATAGCAGAAGGAGTCAGGGTTGTTCAGGCATTTACGAGGAGACGTAGCAGGAGCAGACATGATCTGAAACAAAAGAAATATATACCTATGTAAATAAAACACTAGCCTGGAATAGTTACAAGCTTAAAAACAAAAACAAAAAAAAACATTAAACGAAAGAGAAATTACAATGGTATGTTGTTGCAAGGTTAATAGAAAAGCCATAACAAATCCTCCTAATTCCTACTATTCTAGCTTTCTGTTTGCAGATATTGACAATACTGACCTATTGGGAGCTTCACGCACCTCTCACCGCACTGTCTCAATTGTGACTCCACAAACAAGTTGCCACATAGCTCTTAGTGAGTCAAATCATTATCAGCTGGCAAGTTTTACTACAGCTAACCAGTGGAATTTTGCTTATCTGGTAGGTAAGCTGTTGAGGAAAAACTTGAAGTGCTAGAAAAAAAACTAACTACAGATTTGGAATCAGCATGCCAATTTTAGTCTAAATAAGCTCAAAAATCCAAATCAACAAAAAATTGTTTTTAAATAGTTCCGCTGTATTATCCATAAACTATGAATATCTATCTATCTGTCTATCTGTCTGTCTATCTATCTATCTATCTATCTATATATATATATATATATATATATATATATATATATATATATATATATATATATATATATATATATATATATATATATATACATATATATATATATATATATATATATATATATATATATATATATATATATATATATATATATATATATATATATATATATATATACACACACACACACACATATATATATATGTATATATATATATATATATATATATATATATATATATATATATATATATATATATATATATATATATATATATATATAATGCACGTGTGTATACATGTATTGGTTTACACTAGCAACACTCGTCTTCCAGTGTTTAACAAACCTCACAAGTGAGGATATGTGTTTGTTTATTCAATGCCCATCCTTCAGTGCCTTTTGAGATTTAACTATGTCATTCTTTCCGAAGGCGCTAGGAAATCACGGAGTTTCCGTCCACATGAGAACAAAGCAAGATCAGCAGTTGAACGATCAATGACCCGAACTTCGTTCCGAAGGCGATCGAATACATCATCACGTGGCAAGGATGGAAATTTCCATCATTATTCCTTGGAACCTTTGGGTCTGGTTATAATCGGATTCGTGGGTGTGTAAAACGGAAAAATACATGCCTATGCATGGTATAAAATCGCTAGGAGCCTCGATGGCTCGGTTGGTAGAAGCAGCAACCTCGGACTTCATAGAAGTCTATGGCGAGGGTTCAATCCCTGCAGCCGACCGGTCAGAGAGGTGGACACTTTGCTATCCGTGTAGACACCCCGGGATTACGTATGTAATCAACGGATAGGTTTGCTGAAAGCAAATGGGTGTTACAGACTAATACACACATAAACAAAGCCACTCCAACACCTTTCTAAACATAACAGACCCTCACACATCTCGAACTGTCAACCTACCCGCCCAGTTCTCCTCGCTGCTGGGAGAAAGGGAGCTGGGGATTTGGTAACATGTACACATTCGCTACCAGGGTCTAAGCCATGGTCTAAGAAAGAGAAGGTCTGTTCACGCGCAGGTAGGCGGTGCTACACCTACGTCACCCAGCGGATAGGGTACAGTAAGACTCGAAAGGTATTGTTGATAAACCAAAAGATTTTAATTTAATAATGGGATTTACTCAATATTGTCAAACTTTTTATTAAGAAAATGCAATAGTTTGTTTATAAAGGTAATGGAAGGGCAATAAAAGATTTATTTCATTCATAGAATATTGAACTTTATTATGATATAACATCAAGAATATGATTAATAAACAACTTTACAGGTGAAAAGAAACATTCATGAGATAGCTTATCAATATACTTTTCTGAGAACCCTATAGTTCTATTAATTTATGTTATTAACTTTGACAATTTGCGTTTTTCACTTCGCATGTTTTTCATATTTTGGTTCAGGATACGCATTCTAAAAAAATTCTGCATCGCACAAAAATGTTACGACGTCCAGTGGTAGAACTACAAATTTCAAGTTATTTCATCTACTAAAGTCTTGACAGAATTTCTACCTGCCCTCAGGTTTTTCTCCATGATAAGTTCGGAACAGCTTCTCCATAACTTTTAATTTTTCAAAAAATTGCAAGTCGGTTGCATCAGCTTTTCTTTTCCTGAAATGTAATTAATCCAGGTATTGTCACCAATCGAGTTCTCAGTGGTACTTAAAACTGGTGTTGAGGAAATTTATGTGCAATGTATCCACCGACATAACGCAATCCTCGTTCTCCATTGCTTTTTCAAAATCAATTGATTCATCAAAATTTGGTTTCATCGTCAGTACTTGGTCTGTCCCTTTCGTTTACAAAGTCATCATCGTCTGAAACTGAGAACAGCATTGCAGACAAGCATAATTCCTCATCCAACGTTTTCTGGTCAAATGCTGACGAGGTTCCAGAACAATGAAATAATGTACCCTCAGATAAACTCGTATCACAATTTTCTTTTGTGTATTATACTTCTACCAACCAAGGCCACGTCTCTGCCTAATATGTATGCCCTTATCCGATTTTTCACTTGAATTGAGATGGATGTTCATAGCATGCTCCCATTTGTCTTACGCAAGCAAAGAAATGCTCTAGCACATCTTGGTTTAATCTGTAAGTCATATATATGATATGCAATATTTTCTTTTAACATTTCATACAAATTTAGCAGTGACCTTGGAAGACATAATCAGTCCTTTCTGAAATGGCAATAATCTATCATACCCACAAACTTTCATTGATTCAACAGTATTTATCATTTCCTTCAAAACAGAATTTTGTGTTTGCAACTGCACACCATAAAATGCATTCCGTGAGTGCTTTTTATCGTTAGAGCCTTAGAATTAAATAAATCGAACCAAGAATCAAACAACGCAATGAATTTGCTTAGTGCTAGCCCAATCTTTGCTGCTAAGTAGCCCTTTTCTCCAAAAAATTTAAAGATTTGGCAGTTGTTTCCGAGATTAACTGAACTGCTAATTTAACATTCATCCTCTTTGCTTTTGAAACATTAACATGATTTTCTGAAAGTTTATAGGCAGTTTTTAAATCATTACAACTTCTTTTGATAATCTCACGCACACACTCACTATTAATATTTTTATCATTTACTTTAAATCCTTTATCAAGAAAATGATTCCTCGCAAGTTTGATCAGGTGCGGTGCATCTGCAAAAATATGTATTCGTCTGTCGGAATCAGCTGGATTCGTGAAAAACGGATGATCTGTGTCTGCACCCTAAGGACTTGTGCAGCTTAACATTACTGGCTTCCTGATCACTGACAATGGCAACAACGTGAAATCCTGTGGACTCTACACTCGTTATCAAACTAAATAAAATATTTTTGGTAATTTTCATATGATCAAAATTATAGTAGATGATTTGTTTCCAAGAACTTACTAACCCCTAATCATAACACACTGAACTTTACTTTTGGGTGAATAGGAGTATCAGTTCCTTGTCATAGGTCCACTCAAAACGAAGCAACACTCATTTCATCAAATGACATAACACACAAGCTTCATTTCTGTCATTGTCTTTGCCTTATGGCGTAGAGGCATTAGCACTGATGTTAATATTCCTGGTTCTACGTTGATCTTGGAAACCCAGCGGTGCAATGTTGAAATAGATGGATAGGGAAATTCCATTTTATTACGTAAATATCTATATGCTTTGGGGCTTAAGTATCGCAGGGCCAATGCACCACTAATATCATCTTCACACCAGTGCTTAACAGGAATCCCAGTTAAAAAGAAGCGAACTTGAGAGGAGAAAATACTTTTTTAAATTGCTTCTTGCAAGAGACGTAGCTTTTGAATTCTACTGTAGCTATTTTTTCTTGTAAGGAAGACCGTTCTATCTCCACTCTTTTTTTTTCTTTGAGAAGAGCATCCCTCTCTGATTTGACTTCTTGTAGCTCTTGCTGCAATTTGTCTATGGTTGGCAACTCGTGGTTCTTCATGCGCATTTTCTTGCAGTTCATTGATAATTAAATGAACACTCAATAATCATGAATAAATCTTTTAATACCTCTCTTCACAACTCTGAACTTTAATCTCAGCTTGTAGATACATTATTTCCTGTAATTTACAACTGATATTACTACAAAGGCAAAACAAAACAAGTTTTAACTGGTGACTTACGTTCAACTGAAAAACAACTTATCTCATTACCAGTATGGTCAGGCCTAATCTTATAGTTGGTAGCATCCGGTGAACGGGCAAGGAACAATGGAAATATTGGCGAGGTATTATAAGAGGATTAACAAGGTCAACCATTTACCCTCCAAAGGAAACTTTGGTATTTTAATTCCTTACTTCAAAAAAAATACGAAAATCTGAACTTACCCTCTGAAGTAGGCAGATGTAGTGTTGGTATTGCATCACTGTTTAACTATAAAGATGTCTTGGTATTGGGGATTCCAAGTAATTCATATTTAAGGTTCCTTGCATAATCACTTGATTCAAAATGCAAGCTAAAATCCTCGAAGAATCCGCATTAAATTTGTCTTTCTCTTGCACAGATGAATCCATTTCTTTCGGAGTTCATTTTTAGAAATGTATGAAAAGTAAGATCAGTATTTCGATCTGAATTGGAGTTGCATCCATACAGTGCACAAATATTCGGCATAGTTTTGCAATGACAAAAATACACGTAAATACACAATACAACGCTCCAATCATATCTACACTTCCTTTCTCCTACAGTTCCTTGACCTGACTAGCAGGTAACAACCCATCCGTTCGCGCTGTGACGTCATGCGCGAAGTTGGTCGAATTTCTCTTCCAGTTGTGAACAGACCTTCTCTTTCTTAGACCATGGTCTTGCGATGTCTTATAAGGGCAGCCGATTAGAGGCTACGGCCTACCCCACCGCCAAATCCAAGTCCTTCAAAAGAAGGCATCGTGCTTACCCCATATAATAATGGGAAAAAAATGCACGTTAAAACGAAGAAGAAGATGGTATAAAATCGCTAAGGTGAGAGGGCTCTGGCGGAGAGCTTTTCACTCCTTTGGAAAAAATGAAAAGCCTGTGCGTGATTAGGGAACATTAGGAAATGAACTTTAAACTTACTAACTTTGTCAAGGTTTGACAAGGCTAATTTAACACAAACATATATATATATATATATATATATATATATATATATAATTATATATATTTGTATATATATATATATATATATATATATATTTATATATATATATATATATATATATATATATATATATATATATATATATATATATATATATATATATATATATATATATATATATATATATATATATATATATATATATGTATATATATATATATATATATATATATATATATATATATATATATATATATATATATATATATATATATATATATATATATATATATATATATATATATATATATATATATATATATATATATATATATATATATATACATACATATATGCGTGTGTATTTATATATTATAAGGCTGTAATACATTATAAACCGATTTTCGTAAGATCAGAGAAGTTAAGCGCCTTTGGCTTTAGGGAAGTACTTTGATGTACTTATCCGGAACTAAAATCCCATCACGATATTTTCCTTGAAAACATTTCCTCTTAGTCGCCGGTTCTCTCATCATGTACAAAATTTCGAAATTGGTTGGTATATCCATTCTCTCTCTCTCTCTCTCTCTCTCTCTCTCTCTCTCTCTCTCTCTCTCTCTCTCTCTCTCTCTGTTTGCTTGCTTTTTATATTAAACAATTTGAATGTATTTGTTTAAAATTCTGCTATGCAACTATTCCCTTACACACTGTATAACAATCATTTCTTTATATGGGGGTTCTTAGTATGAATGTACTAATATAATAGTCATTTATAAAATATTTGTCAATAATTTCCATTCTCCTTTGGCCTTAAAAACACCCTAATTTTGAACTGTGTACTGCTAACATTGTCTTTTGTTTAACAGCATGATCAGTCTACACTGATTTTGCAAATCTATAGGAGAATACTTCGAGAGTATACTGTATATATAAACTTCATTAAGAATAAAAATAACGAATATATATGGACAAAAAAACAATTGAATTTCTCTCCGAAATTTCTTAATTAGTAGGGATGCTATAGAATTCAAGTTTCAAGTTAACTGAAAAACATATTCCTGGTGTCCTCCTCTTCATTATATATCAGTAAAAAGTGATTAAAAAAGAGCGGTACTTTATAATAAGTAAGGATACTGGCTCTAAAGCAAGGCGCTAAGCAATTGTCTTTTCCTTGATACACGCATTACTTATAAAAAAAATATATATTTTATAAAACCAACAAAATTTATTTTCATAACTTTAATGATGAGTAAAACAAAATGATGCAGGAATAATATTCAAATCCCCTCTTTATGGGATCCATCTCCACGGAACAATGAACACTCACTTTCAGAGTCAGATATATAATATTCTTAAAATGAAAATATTTGTCATCATATACCTAAAGATATGTAATATCTGGTTTGGATCAAGTATAAGAGAGAGAGAGAGAGAGAGAGAGAGAGAGAGAGAGAGAGAGAGAGAAATGGTTGTTCCCATTACGATGGGCTTTATAGCACCTAGAGATTATTCTTGGCAACCTAAATTAAAGGTTGGCATTGCATCAATCTTCCTCCTGGATATGAGGCTAAACTGTATCCAGTTGCAAAGCTTTTGCTAAAGGACATAATGAGGTTACCTTGAATTGCAACTACCTCCAGGTCACCCTTGGGCAAGGTGTAGTACCTGTAAGCCTCCCTTGCTAGGGTACAGCTCCACTGCCTTGTGGATAAACTTTTTAGTTAAAGGCTAAGGAGAAGGAAAACTCCCAATTTAAAACCCTTCTACTTGTATGGTTAACCTTTTTAGGTAAAGGCTAGGTCTATGGCTTATAACCATAGCATGGAAGGGAACTGGAGACCTCACCATGTATAACCTTCAAGAATAATCATGGCTACGTCACAAAGAAGACCGCAGATGAACGGCGTTAGTGGGAACTATGTCAGTATGGATGATGTGGTTGTCTCGCCCGGTCAAACTAGTCATGTGGTGCAGGTGGCATTTGACCGTCATCAAGCTACTGCCCCAAAAAGAAAAGAAAGTAATACCAACCCAAAGACAACAGAATACACAAAAAAATAAGGATAGCTACTTGGAAAGAAAATGACTGTAGAGAGAGAATGGAAAGAATGAAGCTACAAGTATTAGGGCTTAGTGAAGTTAGATGGCCAGGAGTGGGATGCTCTCCAGCTTCAACAGGAGGAACCTTCATGTTCTCGGGAGGCCAGAGTGCTGAGAGAGGTGTTGGTGTGATGTTAGACAAATCTATGAAACCATGTTTGATAGGCTATTGGGCTGTATTTGGCAGGATTTTGTTGGTGCGTATAAAAGCCACACCATTCAATATATGCATAATACAAGTATATGCACCTACGTCTGAACATGATGAAGAGGATGTTGATCAATTTTATCTAGAGTTAAATCAGGCAAGAGAGCAGTGCAAAGAGCATGAAGTAATTATGGTTATTGGTGACCTCAATGCGAAGGTGGGACAAGGAAGAGCAGCAGATATTGTTGGGCCTTTTGGATTAGGTAGAAGAAATGAGAGAGGAAACAGATTTGTAGACTGGTGCTTAGAGAGAGAACATATTATATCAAACACCTGGTTTAAGCACCACCCTAGACATCCCTGGACATGGAAAAGCCCCGGTGACAGAGTTAGAAATCAAATAGACTTTCTAGCCATCAATAAAAGATTTAGGAACTGTCAAGCAAGTGAAAACCTATCCAGGAGCCGATTGTAATAGTGACCACGTGCCGGTTGTAACAACAGTGATGATGAAGTTGAAAAATCAGAGGAAGAGTTCACTTAAATCAAAGAGGCAACTGAAATTATTGAAGACAGAGGAAATGAAGAAACAATATAATATAATTGTAAGAAATAGATATGACCAGCTTAAGGAGGAAGGCCCAGTGCTCCAACATCTTCAGCAAAAGTAGCAAAATATGGAAAATGCAATAAGAGACGGTAATGAAATAATACCAACAACAGAAAGGAGAGCTCGGAAAGAATGGATGACAGAAGATATCTTGATAATGATGGATTAAAGAAGGCAACAAAATGGTAAAAATGAAGATAGATATAGAGCTCTGGATAGAACTATTGAGAGGGAATGCACAAGGGCAAAGGAGAAATGGATGGATGCGATTTGTGAGGAGGTAAAATATTTGGATAAAAGGGATGAACGGAGAAAGTATGATAAGATGAAAGAAATTACTTTTAAAAAGAAGAAAAGTATCTGCACTGGTATCAAAAAAGCGGATGGAACCATAGTAATTGAATCAAAAGAAATATTGGAAAGACGGACGAAATATATTGGAGAATTGTTTGATGATGATAGAATAGAACATCTAGACTTCAATGACAAAGGAGAGGGACGAAGTATAATCAGATCAGAGATAGAGGCATCTTTAAAACAAATGAAAAGCGATAAAGCAACAGGTGAAGATGGAATAGCAGCAGAGATGTTGGTATCTCTGGGAGAATTCATCACTGATATATTAGTGGAAATAGAGGAAGGAATATATGAAGATGGAGAGCCTGCAACACAAATGTCTGAATCGACATTTATCACAATGCCAAAAATACCAGGAACACTTGAGTGCAATAAACACCGGACTATCAGTATTATGAGTCAGATCACAAAAATAATATTAAGGATTGTTTTGAACAGAATAAGAAATAAGATACTCCCAGTGACTGGCAATGAATAATGTGGTTTTATGAGAGATAAAGGGACAAGAAATGCAATTTTTATGTTGAGAATGTTGATGGAGAGAGCAATAGAAGTGAAAAAGGATCTATATATTTGTTTTGTTGACTATGAAAAGGCTTTTGATCGGGTTAGACGTGTAGACCTTATAAGGATATTGGAACAGATAAATATCGATGGGAAAGACCTAAGATTGATAAAGAATTAATATTTGAATCGAGAGGCATCAGTGAAAGTAGAAAATGGTGAATCAGAGGCTCGGCACATCAAGAGAGGTGTAAGACAGGGTTGTGTATTATCACCTGATCTCTTCAATTTATATAGTGAAATGACAATGAGAGATCTCAGAGATATGGAAGGAATTAAGGTTGGAGGAGTCAATATTAATAATATCAGATATGCAATGATACAGAACTTGTTGCCGACTCTCATGATAAACTTTAAGCTTTAATTAGTACTTTACACCAGTCAAGCAGAGAAAGAGGTCTGTCAATAAATATTAAGAAAACACAAGTTATGGTTATCACCAAAGACGAAATCCCCCTCAGAACAGATATAAGATTTAATGCTGAAACAGTTAAACAAACCGATAGTTTTAATTATTTAGGATGCACTGTCACAAGTGATGGAAAATGCGAAAAAGAGATCAGGAAGAGAATATCCATGGAAAAAGTTGCATTTGGTAAGATCAAGAAATTAGTCACTAACTCGAAAATATCTATGAATCTAAGGAGGAGGTTTGTGAAATGTTTTGTTTGGTCTGTATTATTGTATGGCTGTGAAACTTGGACCTTGAGGAAAGCAAACGAGAAGTTACAGGCTGCAGAAATGTGGTTTTGGAGAAAGATGCTGAAAATATCATGGACAGAAAGGAAAACTAATGAGCAGGTATTAGAGAGAGTAGGTGTTGAGAGAGAACTTTTGGCTTCAGTGAGAGGTAGACAAATGCGGTTTGTGGGTTACATAGTGAGAAGACAAGAACTAGAACATCTCTCTCTCACTGGTAAAATCAATGGAAGGAGGCCGAGAGGAAGACCGAGACAAAAATATATGGATGGATTGGTGAGAATGGCTGGGAGAAGAATGTCTGCAGCTCAGTTGCTGCAGAGAGTCAGAAACAGAGAGGAGTGGCGAGCCATGATTGCCGACGTCTTTGGGGATATGGCACCTGGATGATGATGATTGCATCATTCAAAGAGCCATTTATATATAATAATAAAAATATGTGTGTGTGTGTGTTCTGTGTGTGTGTGTGTGTGTGTTGTTTGTGTGTGTGTGTGTGTAATCATTCGAAAATGTCTTCACTGATTATTTTAATTTTTTCTTATATTGCAAATGCACTAATGCTACCATGATTATTATTATTATTTTATTTTTTAAAGAGTTTAGATTTGGTACTTTTTTATGTTGTGAAATTTTTTTGTTTTTTGTTTTTGATCAACTGCAGTCAGTGTATATTGCCTGTAAGATTAGGATTTTCTGTTTTAGATGTCAGTATATTTTATTTATTAAAGGTGGACTGATTGGCTTACGTCAAGCTCTGTCCAGTTGCATCGTCTGTGACGTCGACGTGGTTTTATGGACATCCGAGGGCTCGGACCCTCGATATTAAAGTAGTCCCACAGAAAAAAAGTGGGATTGAGGACCCTGAGGCACCTGGATCTCCCAGACACACTCTTCGTTATTACTGTAGTTTCCATTCAGGGATCCTACCCCTATTACCCCTGAGGACGCCTCCACTCGACCTGGTGGAAGAGGTTAGAGAGCGTTAAGGATACACTTAAGATTGTCTTTGTATTCATTTAGCTTTCGTTTGTTTTATTTACAAAAATTTATTTAACTAAAGAGCACATATCCCAAGCATAATTTATTTCCTTCATGAATTTTAAAAGCATGCAGTACTTCCACAAAATAAAACATAAATACCAACTGTGATAATTGATTTGATCTGGTAAATTAATTCTTTTTGGTCATAGAAACTATTACACATTTTTTTTTTTTTCAAGAAATGTGGAAGACAAAGGCCAACTCTTCTTTTTTTCTAGTGGTGTTAATGCAGATGATCGTTATTGTGGCTAATTCGATGCTTTTATGAGATAATGAAAAAAGAACTTGGAAACCTGGACCTTTTGTAAAGAAGTTTCTGAGATTTTTATGAATAAAAGTCATTAACATGCGAATGGAAATTTCCTAAAAGAACGACTTGAGTATTTTCAAAAGGTTTCCTGTAGAGATGAAGCAGAAGTAGCAGGCTTTTTAGGATGAGTAGCAGCGACTTAGTATATGCGGAATAGCATCTTAAATTGGGTATCAAATTAAATGTACTTGTAAATACTGAAGTGCATAGTAGCAAGAAAATGTTGATAAGAGCAGTTACCTGCATCGACGCTGCATTTCTTCATAGGTTGAGTTGTTTCATACCAATCGGCTGTTGTCTCTGGTGGAAAGGTTGTGTCATACTGATCTGAAATTGCTTCTGCTGGTCAAAGGGTTGATTCTTCAGAACATTTTCTTAAAAAATATTGATTTGTTGTGTGTGCTATTCTATTTGGTTACGTTGGTCGTAGTAAATCTTGAATATAATACAGGATTTATGAAGAGGAGCTGCTAGAAGGTAAGGTCATAGCCAGTCAGCCATTTAGATACCTTACAAGAAAAGTGTAAGTAGAAATAATTATTAAAATATATCTACGTGTAGTGAAAGGGTGGGCTATGAGGACTATCTCGTATCCAGGGACGTTAAACATTTTGGAGTCACCTTCGGTGCAAACACAGTGACTCCTCTGCAAAGACAGCGAGTAACTTTTTGTACTATTATTTTTTCATGTGTTCAATTAATTTTTTACCGGTTTTGGAAGTGACCACAGTTTTGCACTTTCCCGTGTTTGCGCCAAGTGGCTTCAGATATACTGAGAGCAGTTTCTAGCAATTGGTAGACCTGTATTGTAACCCCAGTGTCTTGTGTTGGTGGTGTTGTAGGTATAGCCTATGGAAAGACCGTGATATCTTAAGGTTCTAAATAACCATATTTAAGCTTTGGGTCAAATATGGCGGTCAGTTTTGGTTAATATAATGTGTGTTTTTGATTTGCTTTTCAACATCAAAAAATATTAAACGCATTCATATTTAGTTTCAAAACGAGAACTTGAAAAGTGGAATTACCTGGCACAGCCTCAAATCGAAGCCTGATCTCCTTTAAATGTTATTACGTCATCGCTGATGAAAGTCACCACAACCGAGTTACTGTTGCTTGTAACAGACGGTGGAATCGAGTTGCCTTGAAATCCTTCCCCTGGAAGAGTCCCAGCATTACAGGTTATTCACGATGTTTTGACAGCAAAATTATGTATATCATTCAGAATAATCCATTTGTGGGTGTTGTTACTTTATTCTGGTTCACATCAGAAAACTAACATCTACATTAATTATGTCTTTGCTTGTGTGTATAGAGACCTACCCTTCAGTACTTATTTTCTGTGTATCATATTTTGCACAAACGCTGTTGGTTTGCCGAAAATAATTGCAAAAAAAATCTTCCCATCTATGAGAATAGAACTTATTCCATTATATATATATATATATAATATATAAATATATATATATATATATTATTATATTATATATATAAAATATATATATATATATATATATATATATTTTTTTTTAATCATTCGCATTGTCTTCACTGATTATTTTAATCTGTTCTTATATTGGAAATGCACTAATACTACCGTGATTATTATTATTTTTATTTT
Organism: Macrobrachium rosenbergii; assembly: GCF_040412425.1. Taxonomy (NCBI): domain Eukaryota; kingdom Metazoa; phylum Arthropoda; class Malacostraca; order Decapoda; family Palaemonidae; genus Macrobrachium; species Macrobrachium rosenbergii. The sequence continues at coordinate 6,555,618 of NC_089764.1, read as the reverse complement.
TTTTTTGTAAAAGAATTTCAATTTGGTACTTTTTTATGTTGTGTAATTTTTTTGTTTTTTGTTTTTGATCAAATACTGTCAGTGTATATTGCCTGTAAGATTAGAATTTTCTGTTTTTGAATTTTAGATGTCAGTATATTTTATTTACTTAAATACACTGATTGGCTTACGTCAAGCTCTGTCCAGTTGCATCGTCTGTGACGTCGACGTGGTCGTATGGACATCCGGGACTCGGACCCTCGATATTAAAGTAGTCCCACATGATTTGGATTAAGGACCCGTTGGGCACCTGGATCTCCCAGACACACTGTTCGTTATTGCCGTAGTTTCCATACAGGGATCCTACCCCTATTACCCCTGAGAACGCCTCCACTCGACCTGGTGGAAGAGGTTTACTTGCATTGTCATAATTCGTGGTTAGAGAACATTAAGGATACACTTAAGATTGTCTTTGTATTCATTTAGCTTTCGTTTGTTTTATTTACAAAAATTTATTTAACTAAAGAGCACATATCCCAAGCATAATTTATTTCCTTCATGAATTTTATAAGCATGCAGTACTTCCACAAAATAAAACATAAATACCAACTGTGATAATTGATTTGATCTGGTAAATTAATTCTTTTTGGTCATAGAAACTATTACACTTTTTTTTTTCAAGAAATGTGGAAGACAAAGGCCAACTCTTCTTTTTCTAGCGGTTTTAATGTAGAGGATCATTATTGTGACTAATTCGATGCTTTTATGATATAATAAAAAAAGAACTTGGAAACCTGGACCTTCTATAAAGAAGACTCGGAGATTTTTTCTGAATAAGAGGTATGAGTATGCGAATTGAAATTTCCTAAAAGAATGACTCCATCAGTATTTTTGAAAGTTTAGTTAGAAATGAAGCAGGTGACTCAAAGCAAAGGGAACACGAGAAAAAGTGGCAGGATAAGGAGAGTAGCAGCGACTTAATATATGCGGAATAAAATCTTAAACCAGGTATCTCAAATTAAATGTACTTATAAATACTGAAGTGCATAGTAGAAAGAAAATGTTGGTAAGAGCAGTTACCTGCATCGACGCTGCATTTCTTTATGTGTGGCGGTTCAGTTGTTTCATACCAATCGGGTGTTGTTGTCTCTGGTGGGAAGGTTGTTTCATATTGATCTGAAATTGTGTTTGCTGGTTAAAGGGTTGATTCTTCATAAACTTTTCTTTAAAAACTTAACTTGTTAATGTGCGTGCGTTTAGATTTGATTGCGCTCAATATATTATAGGATTGATTAAGAGGAGCTGCTAAAAGATAAGTTAACAGACAATCATTCATTTGGATAAACACATTCATGTGAATGAAGCTGTTTCCTGAAGGGACTGATTTACTCTTTCTTGTGCAAGTGTTTATCTAAAATCCCAACTACCCTCTCGTAGTGAAAAATGTTAAATATTTGGATGTGTCCTGTGTTATCTGACGTTCCCTCCTTGCCAGATATTTATAATAGATTTAGCTACCAATGAAACTATGGTTTAGACATATAATAGGACTCTTGTGACGAACCAGAATAACAGTATTAAGCCACAACGTACGCTCTAGCTGTAAAATAAATCACGTTTAATGTAGATATTTAGAAATTTGTTGATTATCCAGTATATTATATATACACACCATTCTAACGATTCAAGAATTCTAGGTTCACTTGCATAAAAGAGAGTTGGAGCAACAATCATTTCTTACATTCCAACTTTAGCTTCTGTACAGACTCCAGGATAATTCCCAGAATTTTCCACGCATCCTTCTACCTTCCTTCCTTTCTTCCTTCCTTGCTTCCTTGCTCCCTTCCTTCCTTCCTTGCTTCACATATTCTGTGACTTTGTTTCACCCTCCTTACTACCATTCATTGCTCCTTCTTCCTAATATTCAGGTGTCTCATAATCTTGAACAAACACAACACACACAAACATATATATATATATATATATATATATATATATATATATATATATATATATTCAAAGATTTAAATTCACTCCATATATAATTTGTGTTTCTGTAAAATGTACTAATTATTTTAAAGAAACGATGCATACCAGTATATCACCCCATTTTGCTATCGAATAACACATACTTAATTCAGAAAAAATTTTAAATTTCCCTCCATAGTGTGAATTAAATGGGTCATTTTTATGACTATCTAGTATCTAGTAGTTTTTATTGCTATTATTTTATGTATGCAGTTATTTGTTCATTGTTTATGTAAGTCAAGGAGGTTTACACTTTATTGGCATCTGCAACAACTGGTTGTACTAACGCTGAAAAAGTTTCTTCCAGTTGATTTAAGTGCCCAGTTGTAAATCTAGTGTCTGTGTTGGTATTAATGATATGGAAAATTTTGAACCATTCCTGGTCTTAGATAACCATATTTAATCTTTTACTGTTACAGAAATCATCCGTTTTAATAATGTATAAATTATTTGCATTTCAACATTTCCAACGTATTACTACCTGTGAATTGATGCATTTTAGCATAACAGCGTTACTTGTTTTAACGGGGATTGTTGTATCTGTGGTCCCTCATATTTACATTGCGTCGTCTGTAAATCACTGCATTATTGACCTATTATTTATGATTTAAAGTCTGTAAATCGTTACATTTTGGTCTCACATATTTGCCCCATTCCCTGTAAATAAATCCCTTTGATTGTTAAAGAATTCTAATTTTAAATCGGTGACCTAATTATTTATATAAATCCAGGAAGGTTCTAAGGTAAGTTCCAGTAGTTTTCCTTTTCTGTTCATAATCAACGAAACCCCTGGTATCAAAGGTTGTCTATAATAATAAATTGTCCCAGTTCCCATCCACACCAAGCAACCAGTTTATGACAGTGATGACCGTTTTCCAAGAATTAGTATAGAATAGCCAAAGCATCGCTAAAGGCTAATAATAGAAGAGAAAACCAGGAATCAATTATTCATTTAAATTGAATAATTTCATTATCCACAAAAGGTATAGAAGTGGCTGGAGCAAAGAGAATTAAGGTAAAAAGGGTATTACCATTAAATCTTGTAACATTAAGGATACGTAAGGTTAAATAAGAAAGGTGATATTAATATTCCTTTATAGGAAAACGCAGGACATCTCTTTTCATTAGACTTTATACATAACACAGGCGAAAGCACATATTCTTAAATTAGCGTAGAGATGTAGACGCGAATTTCTCGTCCGCAAAATTTCCGAATGTGAGAGCAAAGTGTGGTGTGCCATATGAATGAACATAGGAATTAGGAAGTGCGTTGTTAGGGAACTGTTGCATGTGTTAGCGAGAACAAGTAGTTAAGAGTTTATTCAGGAATAGCTACAGCCGAGAAAAGCGTATGATTTCTCGATCAGTGACAAATTTTGGGATAACTAAGTAGCCTACAAGAAACCGTGTAGCGATCTCTGGCATCTGGCGCAGGCGCAAACCATTCCATTGTGGTAACAGAAAAAAACATTCCCAAGCGTAGTTACTTAACCACCCTCCCAGTGTATTAAAGTAAAGTAAAGACATTGCTGATGTTTAAAGTTAATTAAGTTGAGTTTGCATTCGAACCCCACATTCATCAAAGAAAGTAGATTTTTTTTCAAACAATCTCAGGCGCCCATTCTCTGTCGCACGACAAAGTAGAGCGAGTGATCAGCGCTGCTTTTCACACAAGCGACTCAGTTCCACATCTTTAATTCACTTGAACGAACTTTCATCACTTTTCACCTTAGTGAGTAAACCCGTGAAAGACGTTTTTTTTCTTTCAAATAATTTTCAACCCTTTACCCACCATGTCACTTGTCATGATAGAGCGAGACAGTAAAAATTTACGTAAGTACAAAAACAGTCAATTTAGAAGAAAAATAACTTAACATAATTTCGCATACCTAATTTATTTTCTCATAAGCACAAAGTAAAGAGACTTTAAAATTCATAACGAATATGTTCCATTACACCACGCTCTCAGAGAGAGAGAGAGAGAGAGAGAGAGAGAGAGAGAGAGAGAGAGAGAGAGAGAGAGAGAGATTTTATTCTCTTTCTTTTCCTTTTATCTTAATACGGGATTGACAATTTTATCTACGAACTTGAAAACACACCCACAAATCATAAAACTAAATACAAAGAATTTTCTTTAGTGCAACTCACTTTTGAACTTTTAAGAGCCAAACTCAGTATTCATTTATCATGTACACAGTACGTGAAATTTATAAGCGCTCGTGTTCAGCGAATAAACTCGCATACCTGCTTTCCTTTTTCATGCTTCATCCCAGATCAATTCTCGTACGCCATAGAGCACACGGACATCTATTTAATTACATGATATTCAACTGCTTAACATGAGTGTATATCTGACAAACTTGCATATTGAGTGCACTCCCCATATCCTCCCTTTCCTCACTTTCCTCATGTCAGGGAGAACGCTTCCTTTCCCTAGGTTAGGAAGCAATCTCTAGTTCTTAGAACTAGCCACCCACTCGTGTCACGCCACAGTTCTATTTCTCACAGTGCCACTAACCTGCAGCACTGCCAAGCAACCCAATCGCTCTTTCCCTTTCCTTTCCCACTTACTTTCTGCCGGAGTGTCTCATTTTCCTCTTGCTCCCCCGGGCCCCCCTTCAGCTTTGTCTAACACCAATTCCCTGTCAGTGCCATTTGCAAGCACTGGTTGGTGCCAAGGTCCGCCTATCTTGGCTGTAAGCTCCATGCCAATCTTACTTCCTGTGCCTGGCCCTGAGTTATTGCCAGTGCCAGATCCAGAACCTGACCAGGATCCCCCTACGGGAGATCCACCAAACCTCACAACCATGATCATCGCCCAGTGTCAGCCTCTGACCCCTGACGTTTCTTCTTCCCACACTCTTCCGCCTGCTGAGGAGGACCCTCTGGCAGGCCTGGACACTACCTCTTTTCTGGTCGACCAGAAACTGCCTGGCCAGGATGCATTTGCTGGTTCTATTCCAATGACGGTTGTCGTAGCAGCCGAAGTAGGAGAATAGCCTGTAGCCACTGAGGCTGCCCCTGATCCTGCTCCTGACGGCGCTCCTGGCCTTTCTTCAGAGTCGGTACCTTCATCGCCTCCTAGGAATGGCCTAGCCAGACCTTGGAGACCCCCAAAGAAGAAGAAGAAGGGGCTGAAGAAATCCACTTAGCAAATCAGAGCCATAAACTCTTCATGGCACTCGTGCCCCTTTGGCACAGTGCCACTTCCATCTCAGAGTGATCCTGGCACCTGCCCAGAGGAGGAAGCCTGTGTGATCTCTGACCCAGTAGTATTAACAACTAACCCCTTAGGCACTTGTACCACTAACCCTTTTTCTAGCTAACCTCCTTCAAACCTACTCCAGGCTCAAACCGATGCATTACTTAATTGTATACTGTGATTTACCCTTCAGGTTATTCATGTTTCAATTTGTTGTGTGTTAATCATAAATTGCTGTACCAATCATAATTCATTGTATGTCCTTCATCAGTGCCAGCTCTTTCAGTGCCAGAGTTGTAGGATAGTAGGTTAGGTTAGGTATTTACTATGTGCATTTGCCTAGGAATAGAGTTCTCCTGTCGTCAGAGAGAGTTAGTAAAAGTGTCTATATCCTTAGCTAGGTTTGGCCTGTTATAGACGTGAAGTTAGCCCACTCAGAACCCTTCTTAGCAGTTAGGTAGGCCCCTTTAGCTATTGCAGTGCCCAAGCACACCTCATGTACGGATGCTAGCTGACTAGTCGGGATGAATAGCTAACTTAACCAAGACCTTCACGCCTGAAAGGGTGTGAATGCCTTATTAAAGGGGGGACCTGTCAAAGATTTCCATTCCTCCAAACCTCAATTTTCTTCCACCAAAAAAGCAGCCCATTTGTTAAGTCACCTTACTTCGAGCGGCCCGTGAATCGCCCCATGACTTCCTTTGAAATCAACCTACTACAATTCAGTGATAAGTATTTAAATATTTCCTCCATAGTGTGAATTAAGGACAAGTTAATTTCAGTAACTCAAGTGGTCTATTCCTCCCTAGTGCGTAGATTCAATGTGATTTGTTTAGTAACTAGGGAGGTTTCCTTCCCCCACCCACCCCCTGTGCTTGGACTAACACCGGAATTCTCTTCCAGAAGCCATCATACCCTGCCCAGTTCGCAAATCTATGCCAGGACTCATTAATGACTGCCATCCAAATTTCGCAACCATTCCTGGTCACAGCCTGATCGCAAGGATCCGTCGCCCACACAGAAATCATTGTGATTAACGAATGTCTATTATCCTGGAATTTACCCCTTCCAACGTATTACTACCTGTGAATTGATGCATTTTAGCATAACAGCGCTACTTGTTTTAAAGGGGATTGTTGTATCTGTGGTCCCTCATATTTACATTGCGTGTCTGTAAATCACTGCTTTATTGATCTATCATTTATGATTTATGTGTCTGTAAATCGTTACATTTTTGGTCTCACATATTTGCCCCATTCTCTGTAAATAAACCCCTTTTGATTGTAAAAGAATTCTAATTCCAAATCAGCGACCTTCATTATTTACGTTAATCCAGGAAGGTTCTAAGGTAAGTTCCAGTAGTTTTCCTTTTGTTCATAATCAAGGAACCCCCTGGTATCGAAGGCAGTCTATAATAAAAATTGTCCCACTCCCATCCACACGAAGGACCCAGTTTATGATAATATATTTATATATATATATATATATATATATATATATATATATATATATATATATATATATATATATATATATATATATATATATATATATATATATATATATATATATATATATATATATATATATTATTATATATATATTGTATATATATATATATATAAAAACAGGGGGTTTAAAAGATTATATATAAAGATCTTTCCTTCGATATAATATATAAATATATCCCTGCCCCATCTATATACACACGCGGGCTGGAAGATATATATATATATATATATATATGTTCTCTCCATATATATATATATATAAGAAACTATATATATATATATATATATATATATATATATTAATTCTTTATTATATATATATAGTATATTATATTTATATATATTCATATATATATATATATATATATATATATACCCTATATGTGGCTGCATATAATCTACTATATATTTCTCAGTATTTATACATACACATACACACAATATTTCCTCAGTACTCAAGGAGAAATTTCTCAGTTTTCCTCTTTTTCCCCAGTCCAATCCTAAATTATAAATTGATTCATTATATCACACACATATCATTACATCATATATAATATATTGAATCGTTTTCACTTTGCGTCCAGTTTTATTTTTATCAGACTCATAACCACCAGTTACCCACGCTCTTTCATGAAGTTTCAAAGTGTAATACAGTCATTGAAAGGGTTTACATTGAAAGGGTTTACTGTTCCAGACGCATAATACGCAAAATACCTACGTAAACAAACCTCTTTGATGAGAATGTTTTGAACCCAAGAATTGAATGATCCAATACCATTACCAGAATTTCTTGTTGAAAAGGAAAACATCGAGAATGTGCCGTTCCTAGACGTCTATTTCTACAGCTGATATTGACGGTCTTATCTTGTTCCGATGTATTGTATTGGGAGAAGGATATTACATTTCTTTACATATGTTCATTAAAATTAGTCCCGAACGTTTCTCATGGCACAAAAATTTCTGCCTTCGTGCCTTCCAGCTGCTAGTAAGACGAGAATGAATAAATCCTGAGCCTGAATATTGTTGTCTTTGCAAAAAACTGGAGTGTTGGTACATTATAGAGATGCTTCTCTGGTGTTCATCGTTAATTGGCTGGCGCCTCTTCTTTGCAATCTTTGATGCTCTTGCACAGCGGTTGTTGTTGAGATTATGAGGTGCTGAAATACAGCGAAACGTTAAAGGTTGTATTTCGCTTGTCCCGGATTTAAATTATTATTATTATTCGTTATGAGTTATGTAGGTTGTTGCATTTTTTTTGCCTAATTTAAAGGTTATATATGCCTTGGTAAGTAACTCCAAAAAGAAAAGTCTTAGATTCAAAGTAAATTTGAAATATAAAATTTTCGAATGCTGAATATGCCAATGATATTTTCAACAATATTATCGATAATCCCTAACATACAAATACATAGATATGGACATTACATTAGCCTAGGCACACGCATGTTTTCTACTGTATAAATGATTGAACACATGTGATTTTTGTACTTAAACCTCTTAGAAAAAAAGTCTAAATAACAATTACAAAGGAAACTAACAAATTTTCAGAAAAAAAG
>NC_089764.1:6514842-6539842 GCF_040412425.1 Macrobrachium rosenbergii | reverse complement strand
TTATTATTATTATTACGAACAAAACATTGGAAAAAATATTTGTGAAAATATATCTCTTTAATTCTCTGAATGATGAATGATGTATGAGAGTCCAATACTTATATGTATTTATATAAAATTTGCACGTGATTTTTTTTCAATTTTTTGGGTTTCATGCCTATTTTGACACAAAATGAATAGTTACAAAAAGAGAAAACTTTACACAATTTAACAGGATGTAAGTGTATAATAACAGTAATAATAAAAAAAATGTAATAATTTTATGGATTATAAAAAAGGAAATTAAATCATGAGTATTCATCGAAGTTTAACTTTGCACGTAAAGAGGCTTTCCCTGCTCTAGTTAAAATTAGAAGGTGAAATTGCATCCTAAAACAGAAACATTGGTATTAAAGAAAGTAAAAAAACAAATAAATAAATCATTGTAGATATGTTTCATAATGATAACAGCACTAATGATAAATTCTAGAGGAACTGGTAGTACTAATACTGAAACAGAAGGTTCGTAATCTTTCAGTTGATTCTTGATCTGAAATTTTCAGTGTTCGACGCTTTTATTCCCCCGAGAGCGAGAGTGACTGATTTATTGACGTAATAAAGTTCCGCCAGTCGGAGAGAGAGAGAGAGAGAGAGAGAGAGAGAGAGAGAGAGAGAGAGAGAGAGAGAGAGAGAGATTTTCTCCTTTACTGACAAGACCATGGTGGAATTCTGTTATGCTGATAAAATCTACTTAACGTATCTATTACACCATGTAAGTGTAAAATCTACTCACATATTTGATCCACTACATAGGTATAAAATCTAGTCACATATTTGATCCACTACATGAGTATAAAATCTAATTGCACATTAATTTTGGTCCATTACATAAGTGAACAGAGAGGCTCAAGAACTTTATATCGTTTTCAAAGTTTAAGGGTTACGAGGAAATATTTTCAGAAATTTCAAGGCCTTAGAATCACGAGGTGTTATATGGAACAATGTGAAAAAAGATACATGGTAATAAAGATTTCACATTGGAAAACCCAAAGGCTGTACTACGTAGTAAACTTTATATTTGATGTTTATGCTTATATTGAGGAAGGATACTTATGATACACTTAAACCGATTTGAATATCTAAGTGGGTTAAAAAAAATATCTCATAGTGGTGATTTGAAAGTTAATGCAAGACGATAAAAGATCATATTTCACTTTGTTTAATAACAATAATAATAATTAAAAACATTAGCATTCTCCTTGGTTACAAGAAGTCGAATTGCAAGCAAATGTTCATGGATTGCAGTTTTGCACTCGTATTCATCAGTTACTTCGTGCCATACTCTACTTTATCTAAGATGACCCCGAATAACGGCCAAGGATATCGATTTGCTATGCGGGTAATTTTTGGCAGGTTTTGCCTGCCAGGCTTTGTTACGAGCAAAGGTTCATGAATTCCGGCTTAGCACGCATAATCGTCAATGTTTCGTGACAGACAGCATTTTATCCACTGAGAAAGAAAAGAAACTTTTTGAGGGAAGCAATTATCATCACACTGTAGAGTTCCAATATTTCTCATGTTCACTGGAGAAAAATGAGAAAGGCGCAGAACTGCAGGATGCCACACGAAGTCTAAAAAAGACAGAATCAAACCTAGAACATACCTTTCATTATACTATTTAAAATCTATATGCAATGAAAAAAGACTATAATATTTGAAGACAATCTCAAAATGTAACCTAAAAGAAACTGCAAACATCATTTATAGATAAGTATCTAGCTGTTGTTTACATTAGATTTTTGCTGAATGGCATTCCTGAAGGGATGCACTGGAGGTTAAAAGTTCTGTTGGCAAAACATAAATTGGTTTGCGGATTCTTTACAACATATAACAGAGTGCTCTCGTGCGTCATAAACACCCAATAAGATTCTGGAATCTTATAAGGTCGAGTTAGTAACGGAATGATTTCATCTCCTCAAAGAAACAAGTGGCAACTTTCATTATCAATTTTATCTCCTGTATTTTTACAGAGAGAGAGAGAGAGAGAGAGAGAGAGAGAGAGAGAGAGAGAGAGAGAGAGAGAGAAAATTAATTAAGAATAGGATTACATATCAACTACTCGTATAATTAACGAAGGAAATTTAATTAATTCCATTAAACTCTGTACGTAATACGGTATATTTAATCATAACATAGATCAATCAGTGTATTTCTAATGCTGGTATAACCCTTAACCTTCTAAAAACGTTTTCAATATAGTAATGGTTATCATTATTTTTTTAATATTTATACATAGGGATGACAATCCTTCAAAAATGTTAATGTTGCAATTTAACAATGTTAAAAAAAGTTGAAAAGTATCCGGTATAGTTAGGGGCCTATTTGCATTGACATTTGGGTTTTTGAAGCTACTTCCGTGAAAAGGAAGACGGAAATATGGTAAAAATAGAGAGGATTCATTATTATAACTAAAAACTAACTAGAGACAAAATAAACTCCCTCGTTAGTTCAAAGAACGTTTAGCAGAGTAGCAATCTGTGGGATGAAAATATTGATTGTTGTTGTGATGCTAAAATACGTAGCCTATCAAGGTATATAACAGTTCGTCTTACTATGGACTGATTAATGTAATATATCACATCATTATATCATTTGATACACTTTTATGCTCAGTGCTTTATGTAGAACTAATAGCTTAGTGATGACTTTAAAGTTGTCATTCAACTACTTACATAAATTTTGCCCAAAACACATTTTTGACTGATATGAATTTATTTCTTAATAATTTTTCGCTTTGATCTCCCTTATAAATATATACAGTATATTTATCTACATACATACACACATACACACAAACACATATTTCATCCCTTTTCAACCCCCATCTTATTGGGGCTGAACTTGGACTTAAAGGGCATCGGGAGTGTGACTATTCATCTCAGCGACCTCAAAAACTGTGGATTAGACACCAATATCTGTCATTTTCGGTTATTTTTATAGGCCAACCCCCTCCCACCTCCACCCCATTTGGTTAAAGTGATGTCTTACCTCGCCTGCAGTATTTTTTTCAGGTAGCGAGTCATATGTGTAAAAAAAATAAGGTATGATAAACCCGTAGAGTTTATTTAGTTACTAAGTCAACAATCAGAATTAACCACATTTCAGGGAAGCTCTTCCCATTTCACCCCTATATGCCCTTTTGGTGCTAGTGTTATCTTACCCACAAGGATATATGTATGTATATATATATATATATATATATATATATATATATATATATATATATATATATATATATATATATATACATTTATATAAATGGATGTATGTATGTACAGTATGTGTGTATACTGCAGCATAACTCTGAATGGCATTGACCAATTTTAACTAAACTTGGTATACACATGACTTAATACTTGAAAAGAAATCTGTGGGGGTAAGATATCACTAGCACCAAAGGGCACATAAGGGGTTGGGGTGGGAAGGGTTTCCTGAAATGTGGTTAATTCTGACTGTAGACTTAGTAACTAAATAAACTCCACGGGTTTATCATACCTTATTTTGGTATACATATGACTCGCTATTTGGAAAAGAATACTGTAGGTGGGGTAAGACATCACTGGCACCAAATGGGGTGATGGTAGGAGGGGGGTGACATGTAAAAATAACCGAAAACCACAAATATTAGTGTGTAATTCACAGTTTTTGAGGTCGCTCCAGATGCCCTTTAAGCCCAAGTTCAGCCCCGATAGGATGGGGGATGAAAGGGATGAAATATAGAGTGAAAATGTCAAAAATGTTGGCCAGTGTAACTGAATCAACTATCTTAACAGGAAAGGGGGAGAGAGAGAGAGAGAGAGAGAGAGAGAGAGAGAGAGAGAGAGAGAGAGAGAGAGAGAGGAGTTAGGGGTTACACGAGGGGTTGGGGTGGGAGAGCTTCACTGAAATGGAGTTAATTCTGACTGTAGACTTAGTAACTAAATAAAATCTACATGTTTATCATACCTTATTTTGGTATACATATGACTCGCTATTTGGAAAAGAATACAGTAGGTAGGGTAAGACATCACTGGCACCAAATGGGGTGATGGTAGTAGGGGGGTGACATGTAAAAATAACTGAAAACCACAAATATTATTGTCTAACCCTCAGCTTTTGAGGTTGCTGAGATGAATAGTCACACTCCCGATGCCCTTCAAGTCCAAGTTCAGCCCTGATATGATGGGGATGAAAAGGGATGAAATGTAAAATGTAAAAAATGTTGGCCAATGTAACTGAAGTAACTATCATAACAGGAAAGGGAGAGAGAGAGAGAGAGAGAGAGAGAGAGAGAGAGAGAGAGAGAGAGAGAGAGAGAGAGAGAGTTTATCAGTTGTCATTCAGTTTTTCCGGTCAATGACGGGTTGATCAGTTAGTATACATATACAGTAAATATATTAAAATACATGCGTACATACACACACACACATTATATATATATATATATATATATATATATATATATATATATATATATATATATATATATATATATATATATATATATATATATATTGTTTTCATGTGAAGAAAATAATTACCTCCGCAGTACTAAAATCTAAAAGACTAAATTTAATTATTACATATACTAAAATCCTGTATATATCTGAACTGATACGGCGAACTTTATATAATGTTTTATTCCATGTTTCTGTGTTCCTACAATTTCTATGGAATTTCACGTACATTCCAACAAATGATTTTATTTCGTAAATTATTTCACTACTGTTATGCAGTACAAGATTACAAATGATTTCACAAATCATTTCCTTAAAGTTCAGGAAAGGGGATACATACATATATTTCACCGGTTCCATGAAATCTGGCATTTTATCACTCAAAGATAAATAGATTTTTTATCTGAAGTGTGTCCAGAAAATGACAAGTTGCTTTCCCTTAGATATTCGCAGTTCGCAAATGTTTTGCTTTTTGTTATGTCTGTTTGTTAAATCATTAGAAATGGGTTATTTCAGAACAAAAATTGTATAGAGCTGTATTTTTATTTTCTATGAAAAGCATTCTGTTCTTGAAGTTTTGGCATTTGCACACTTTTCCCATATTTATTATATTTCATTTCAAAATAACATTGTGCTTTACATCGTACCTCCAATTTTGTGTTATTATTATAATCGTTGTAATTATTCATATTTGGTTTCAAGGTTTTCCTTTTCAAAATGACCCAGTCTTTTTCATTATTTTCCACATCATTTAAGCTCCACTGACCTCGTAGTATTGTTACCAAATCCACATGTATTTTGCCACTGCTTGCATATTATATATATATATATATATATATATATATATATATATATATATATATATATATATATATATATATATATATATATATATAAAAATATATATATATATATATATATATATATATATATATATATATATATATATATATATATATATATATATATATATATATATATATATATATATATATATATATATATATATATATAAATATATATATATATATATATATATATATATATATATATATATATATATATATATATATATATATATATATATATATATATATATAAATATATATATATATATATATATATATATATATATATATATATATATATATATATATATATATATATATATATATATATATATATATATATATATATATATATATATATATATATATATATATATATATATATATATATATATATATATATATATATATATATATATATATATATATATATATATATATATATATATATATATATATATATATATATATATATATATATATATATATATATATATATATATATATATATATATATATATATATATATATATATATATATATATATATATATATATATATATATATATATATATATATATATATATATAAATATACATATATATATATATATATATATATATATATATATATATATATATATATATATATATATATATATATATATATATATATATATATATAAATATACATACATATATATATATATATATATATATATATATATATATATATATATATATATATATATATATATATATATATATATACATATATATATATATATATATATATATATATATATATATATATATATATATATATATATATATATATATATATATATATATATATATATATATATATATATATATATATATATATATATCACTATTTGAATTTTAACTTTTTCCTCCGGCACACTTTATTCCCTGTTATTCTATCATGGAAGCTCTGGAAACATGACTCCAATATCTTCGCATTCAGAGGAAACTCGCTGCCTCGCTGGTGAAAGACAAACGGGAAAAATATACCGTAATCCTGTCTTTTCCAGACAAGAACTCCCACCGGGTAAGAGAAACAAGGCAAGAGGTTTGTTTACGCAACTTTAGCCACGAGAAGAAAATCTCCAAGCTAGAAAATCTGGGCAAAATTGGCTGGTGAAGTACGGGTGAGATCCGGCAGTATTTCTTGCGAGAATGTCGATTTGCTCCCACCTGCGTTTTCTCGCTTACCATCAACGGCTTGCCTGTCTGAGGAACGTGCTTCTATTGGTGTTGCCTTGCCCCACTTAACTCTCTCTCTCTCTCTCTCTCTCTCTCACTATCTCTGTTTCTCTCTCTCTTTCTCTCCAATTCTGTCATAAGAGCTCTCCTCATGTTCTCGTTTAGGATAATAAATTTTATGTTAGAAACTCTTTCTGTCTGTCTGTCTCTCTTTCGAAGCTGGAGTTTTATGCGTGTCTCCCTCACAACTCGACTACCTGTGTTCCATTCTCGAACGGAATGGATGGGTAGATGGCCTCAGTAGTAAATTAAGTACTTAGATGTTAGACATCTCTTGTGGACCGCAGCTAGTCGAGAGAGAGAGAGAGAGAGAGAGAGAGAGAGAGAGAGAGAGAGAGAGAGAGAGAGAGAGAGAGAGAGAGAACTAAACATGACTGTGTTTATTTCCTTAGCAAGGTTATCCCATCCCTTTTCTCTCTTTTCAAATGATTTTCCATTAGTGTAAACAAAAGCACTCGAATAATTGCCTTAAAGTTATTTTTCCATAAAAATTCCTTTATTATTATTTGTCCATATTCTTAAGATTTAGTGCATCATATAAAATCATTTTTTTTCGCTAAAATACTTCAGTTAATGATACAAGCATGAAATTTGGTACATATCTTCTCGATAGGGCATTTTTGAAAATTACTGGGTATCCACTGAAAATTCCAAAATGGCTGCCTTTTATCAAGGTGGCCGATAGTCAAGGTTTTAACATGGGACTCATGTGCCTCTGGTCATGTTTTTTCATGCATTTGTTTTAGTTATGCACATTTTAGGCAGAGTCACCAACCAGAAGTGAGATGTATTTCTGTTAAAGATTTCATATACCTATATAAAGAAAGATGGCATCCAACATGACAGCTAAAAACATTGAATAATCACATCTCAGGATTCAGTAGGCAAGGCTATAAATAATTTAGGTGGTGATTTTATCTTTAGTTTTAGTTTAAAAGAGTGAATGTCAGCGCACAACCAGGGCACACAGGAGACTTCACTGCTGTGCACCTGAGCATGGGGGTTCATTGTCAGCTAATCTTGCTTTATTTATGCTATACCTAGCTTCGCTTTAGTGTAGTTTAGTAGTTTAGTGTCTCAAATCATGTCTAATAGCCCCATATGATTAGCTGGTAGAAAGTATATATATAGTTGGCAGATCTAGTTAGACAGCTGCACCTGAATTGACAGGAGATGCCAGCACGGGAGAGCCGAGCCAAGGGTAAGGGGGCTCTACATGGCTTGTTCGTGTACTTACTTGGACAGTGTACAGATCACACAGAACTTAAATGGCAATGGATGAATGATAGGGCTAGATGTAGTGTGACCAAACCTAGTATCCCATACATCAATGTGTATATCAGATTAAGGTGGTAAAAAGATAGCCCCTTGGCCTTACTCAAGAGCTCATATTGGCAAGTGTAAATTCAATCACAGGCAAAAGGAAGACCAAATGGAGCAAATGTTGTCTTTGCCAGGAAGACAAGAAAATTAAGGTCTGACTTCAACCTTGGCCTCTGTACATCGCCTTTGCTGAGCGTGATGGGTACATAATGATTTCAACCAATGTGCTATTGTTCCAGGAGATTGGTGAAATGCCACTTAACTTTGACCCAGCAAGGCTGGACAAGAACAGTGGCACAGAGGCAACACTGTGACAAAACATGGCAAAATACCACAAGAGCTGTAAGGTCATGTTTAATAATGCAAAACTTGATCGTGCAAGAAAGCAAAGATCTTCAGTGGAAGGTAGTGAGGGAACCACAGGAAAAGCATGCTAAACAGCGTCGAATGAGTCATGACAATGAAGCACGCTTTTTTGTGAAAATGTGACACCTGTATCAGATCTTCGACAAATACTGACCATGAATCTTAACAGGAGACTACATGAGTGCGCTCACACACATAATGATGATAAATTATTGGCAAAACTAGGTACAGGTGATGCAATTGCACAAGAGCTGAAATACCATCTTGTATGTCTCACTGGCCTTTACAGTAGGGAGAGGTCCCATCTTAGAAATCTTGAGAAAGAACAATGTCACGGTGAGGAACCAGATGTACTGTATATCCACTGGTTCTATCAGAGCTGGTTAATTATATCATTGAAACCAGCTTGAGTTTGGATGGTCCTGCCATATTTCCTCTTACAGACATATCCCAATTATACCAGCAGCACCTGGAGCAATTGGGCATTGCCTCACCCACTGTAAATACAACAAGATTAAAGGACAAATTATTAGCAGAAATCCCTGAATTAGAAGCACACAAGAAAGGCAGAAGTGTGCTACTTGCCTTACAGAAAGATGTAGCTTTAGCCCTACCTCAGCCATCTGACTACTCAGATACACTTGTGATTACTCAAGCAGCAAAGATGCTGAGGAAGCACATTCTGGATTATCAGTTTAGGTTTGACGGCACCTTTGGTGAAGGATGCATCAATGATGTCATACACCAAAGTCCGCTCCAGTTCAGCAGTATGGTTGAACATGGAGCAGGCATAAAGTCACAGCTAAGGTTTGGCTCATCAAAGTTAGACCTGGCTATTGCTTAGCTCCTGCAGTACAACTGCTTCTCAAAACAGAAGGAAGGATCAAGTGTACATCGACACTCAAAGGATAGGGAAACTCCTTTTTCAGTGTTCATGGGCATGGCCATCTATGCCAAAACCAGAAAGAAAAACCTAGTAGAAATGCTTCACAATCATGGCATGAGCATTTCCTATGACAGGGTGCTAGAGATATCAGCCCGAATGGGAGATGCTATTGTCACCAAGTATGTGGAAAGGGGTAGTCTGTCCACCTGTCTTGAGACAGGGGTTGTTTATCACTGCAGTCATAGACAACATCAATTACAACCCTTTAGCAACTGTGGCTATACCTCTTTTCATGGGACCAGCATTTCGGTATCCCAGCATCCCTGCCAAAGACAACCGGGGGGAAAAGCGTCAGCCAGTACAATTTCGGCCAGAGAGGGTAAAATCTGTATGTGAGCTACCTGACTTCTTCACAAATACCCCCACCACAGATACATCTGAATGAGAATTTCATCACGCTAAAGGGTGACACCATGCATCTTTAAAATCTTGTGTTTATTCCAGACTTAAAAAAAAAACATTGACACAGTGTTCGAACATAGATAAGATACTTTGTTATCATATTCCATTATAGTCTTTTGTGTCTATACTTTTCAGTAGCATTATGGGGTCCCTTTCCAAGATGTAATATTGATAATAGCCCAATAGAAATGCTAGAAACAGATTATCTGGCCTCATAAATGTAGGCATAGATAAAAATTTAATGTCTATATCTTTCTTAGATGAAGAGTTATCAAGCAAAATGTTTCATGGCGGCCATTTTGTACGCCATCTTTATCACAATGGTAAGTACATTAGTAGGAGCTCTGGTGATATCTTCAGCTAACTCTTCTACCCAGGAAGACATGATCTGAAAATGACTGATGTATTTATTTCAACAATGATTTACTCAAAGTGTCAGAAATCGAAACAACTAGCAGCCATCTTGAAAAGTGGTGACCATATTGAAATTTCAAAAGAGGGTGTTAAAATGAGCACTGTGCTAAATTTCATGCTTGTATCACAGCTGAAGTATTTTTCTACTTATCTGCTGCACTAATTTTTGTAACAAGCTTTTGTGTCACCTTATCTGTGCAATTGTTTCATTAACGTTATAATTCATTGTTTCAAGGAAACACAAATGCCAAATAAATTATCAGCAATAAAAGACAACTTTTTTTTTTTTTATAAAATAGCGTCATCAAATTAAAATAGTTATTTGAGTGTTATTAATTCTTATTCCCATTTTTTCCGGAAGACTAGAACCGCCAACAAACACTATCAACATTCATATTTTAATATTATTCTTACTCAGACAAATATACATATAAGATCCATTCTCCATGCTTCCTATTTTTATTTTCTGTTATTCTATCATGGAAACTATGGAAATATCATCCCAATATCTTCTCATACAGAGGAAACTCGCTGTCACTCTGGTGAAAGACAAACAAGGGAACAATATCTCGTAATCCAGTCCTTATCAAACGAGAACTCCCACCGGGTAAGAGAAAGAAGGTGAGGGTTTTGTTTACATAACTTTATCCAGAAGATGAAAATCTTCAAGCTAGAAAATCTGGGCAAAATTGGCTGGTGAAGTACGAGTGAGATCCGGCAGTATTTCTCGCGAGGAAGTCGATTTGCACACACTTGCGTTTTCTCGGTTACTATCAACGTCTTGCCTGTCTGAGGAACGCGCTTGTATTGGTTTTGCCTTGTTCCACTTATCTCTCTCTCTCTCTTTGTCTGTCTTTTACTAGCTCAGGTAGTAAACGTGTCTAACTAACAACTGGACGACCCGTGTTCCACTCTCGAGCTGGATGCGGACGGGGAGGGGGCGGGGCGGGGGGGAGGGGGTGGCAGATGGAAGCGTTCCCTAAGAAAGATCACCACGCTTCGATTGGTCTAAGTAATAAATTATGTACCTAGTTGTTAGACAAATCTTGTAGGTCGTAACTAGGGTCTAGAGGGAGAAAGAGAGAATGAGACAGACAACTAAACGTGAGCGTGATTATTGTTCTGTCAAAATGTATACCGTCATAATGTAAGAGCCTAGATGAGGTAATCACCACCCCTTCCTTCCTCTTCTTAAATGAATCTCAATTAGTATGGAACAAAACTACTCACTGGATTGCTTTAAAATCATTTGTCCTTATACTAAAGGTTTTGTAGTATTAGAGTATTCTGTCTATCCTTTTTCATCTGGACAAGTGTCCCATTAAGGATTTCATTCTCCGTTTCAAGGAAATGTAAAAGTCAAACCAATTATCAGTAGTAAAAGACGCGTCTTTAGTTACCAAAATGGAGTCATCTATGCTAAAATATTTTTTTGAAATATTTTAATTCTTATTATTTTTTCTTCAGGAAACCACCAATCAATCAATAAAAACACAACCACCGCCCAAAAAACAAACACCCCCAAAAATTACACCTCTGCCTATCAAATAACCATTATTCTAGTGTGCCTAGTAGATGAATTTTGGTTAAAATTCTTAAAATAAAAAGAAACACAAAATTTACACAAAGTGACAATTTCAGAATGAAGCTACAAAAGTTTTTAAGAGCAAATGATTTCATTACAAAGTTTCACCTTTCATTAAAGGAAAAATACTTTCTAGCTTAACAAGGGTGCAGAATTTTAGGCTTTATTTTTTGTTACACACAAAACAAAATGGGTAAATATAACCACAATTGTGCTGAAGTTTACCAAAAGTAACGAGTATTGGCTCTTAGAATTTTGATGAATATATGTTAACCATAAGTAATTTGTCCTCTTTAATATTAAACAAGTAAAAAATGGGCAGAAGTTTCTTCGGCGCAATCGAATTTTCTGTACAGCCTTTTAACGCTGTATGAAACTCTCAGCCGCGGCCCATGGAACTTTCAGCCACTGACCGGTGGTGTCCTGTGTTGTTGGTACCTATAGCGGTTGCCAGACGTACATGCTGAAATTTGATATGTTTGATTATTGAAGGGTGGATGATCAACATACTAGTTTGCAGCCCTCTAGCCTCAGTAGTTTTTAAGATCTGAGGGCGGACAGAAAAAGTGCGGATGGACAGACAAAGCCATCTTAATAGTTTTTTTTTTTTTTTTTTACAGAAAACTAAAACTATACATGAGGGATGTTTGAAATATGCTATTATATGTACGCTATTAGAATGTATAAAAAATGAACGCACTAAACTCGAGTTACTGAACGGTTTCAACAACATAATCTTATGTATTTACCGAAGTTTAAAAAATCTATTTTCTTTTCCTTTCTTTTACGAAAACAAATTAGATGCGGATTGGCATAATTGGGAAATTACAGTAAACAATTATATTACAAGTAAGTATAAATAACATATTTTCCTCTCTTTTTCCTGCTTGGATCCCTTACTCTACCCAAATTAAAAGCATTCATTTTCTTTCCCTTACGAACGTGTAGCCATCTCAGAATTGAGTGAATTACAAAAGGAATTTAATTTTCTTCTACAGTTACTGCTGTAAGAAAGACGCTGGAGAACTCTAGGAATGACAATCAAGTTCTTTATAGATGCTCGTAAAATAAGTCCATTTTCTCGTGTGAAAATCTTGGCATACTGTTAGAATTACTCCTTGAAACTTTACGAGGAATACTGACTTCATTGTCAGTTTCATTTCCTCTGACGATGAGGACTTCAGTCCACGTACGCCTTGAAGGTTCTAAATGTGTTTCTAACAGTAAACAAAGATTTACATACAAGAAAAGGTCTTATTTTGTCTCCAAAAGCATTATTATTTGTTTAAATTTTTTAGAAGACTTTACCAGAAAGCTGTTTTGTAAAAATATGCAAATGTGTTTAATATAGTCGTTCGTTACACTGGAAAGTTATACACAAGAATCTTAGTAAATTGCAATGTCCTAAATGTTACATAGCAATAAATTCCCTTTTAAATATCTGACAAACTACGTGCATTGTTCCACTCAGTGGCTAAAAGAAAAAGATCTCTACTATTCTCTATGGTGAACTTTAGTACACCGAATGCGAGAACAATATTGCAACTAAGTTGAACAAACGGAACGGAAAACATCAATAGCTGCTTTTCATTAATACTATAAAGACAGACATAAACGGTATTTTAGTAGGCAACTGAAGGTGTCTGGTCTTCAACAACTTCAACAAACTCCAAGGTTTTCAATTTAAGTTCTCGCATGGATAGGCTTCTTTCAACTTCTCTTAATACACTGTTGTCAGTTTCAACACACCTTCCCTTCGATGAAACTAATAACAATATTCTTTTAATAGTGTACTGAACATAATTAGAGCTATTGAATTTCATTTCGAATAGAAGTAAACAGTATGCCATGTGATTTTATAAAAGATCATAATTAATACATCCTGTCTGGGAGTGCATAAAACAAATCAGATCTTCCATGGAAAACCTTCAGTTTATTCTCGTCTTATTTGTGCAAGACGGCTTCTTTTCCGATTATTTCCATGAATGTTTAAATCGAATGCATTTCGTCTCTACCAATCTCAATAAAACCGGTTATTTAGATTAATTTACACCTCTCTCTCTCTCTCTCTCTCTCTCTCTCACACTTCAAATGATTCTCCATTAGTATAACTAGAAGGAAACCTGTAAAGATTCTGAGAAAGGATATTTTAACCACTGACTTTCAGTTGCCGTTAATTTGTATGGGATTAGTTTTTGTATTTTACCTTAAGCCTGCACTTACTGCATTTCTTATGTTAATCGTGTCCTAATTACCCTCCTTAGCAACCCTTAGCAACTATATATATATATATATATATATATATATATATATATATATATATATATATATATATATATATATATATATATATATATATATATATATATATATATATATATATATATATATATATATATATATATATATACACACAAAAACACTAGCTGACCAACCTGGTGCTGCCTGGGAAAACTCTGAAAGACTCAGAAAAAATTTCCTGCATCTCCTTTGAAATGTTTTGTCTTGTAAAGTATGTGTACTATCACTGAAAATGCCTTTCTTCCTGTGATTAATATATATATATATATATATATATATATATATATATATATATATATATATATATATATATATATATATATATATATATACAGTATATTTTATTTTCTGATGATGAATCATTCCTCAACCAAGTTTGTTTTAGTGATGATGCAACCTTTCATGTTTCAGGGAAACTGGACACACATAATGTGAGAATCTGGGGATCAGAACATCCCAATGTAACTAGAGATAGTCCAAAGGTGAATGTGTGTTGTGGGATCATGTGCAATCAAATCAGTGGTCCATTTTTCTTCAACAAGACATCAGTTACTGCAGATGCTCAGTAAAATGGCCAGAGGTAGTTGCTGCTTCACTGTGTTCATGTTCAGTTGCACTAACTACACTAGGTTCAGTACTAGTTGTTGCTTCTTCACTTGTTTCAGGTGGAACTGGTGTCTCTACTGTTGTGCATTCAGTTACAGGCATTTCAGCACTACCACTTGTACTTGGTTTGTTCAAGCTAGGACCAGATTCAGTTTGAGTTTGTGATTTTGAAGATTCAGCTGCTGTGGGATATGTCAACCACGGTGTTATTTTAAGTAGTTTTTTACTCCTTCCAATTCTTCTGCCTTTTCTTGTCGTTTAACAGAGCCTGTTTTATACTTTCATCCTTTATCACGATCACGACTTGTTGATTTTCCATTGTGCCTCACTGCCTTTTCTTGAACTTAAGATTATACACAATAGCTGGAGAGAAAATTTAGACTGATCAAGGTCGGGCAGTACTACAAAAAATGTGGATCCCCCCTCACCTCTCTCTCTCTCTCTCTCTCTCTCTGTCTCTCACTCTCACACACACACACACACACACACAGCACCACACACTTTGATTGTGATATATAGTTATATATTTAGGCCTGTATTAATGTAGGCCTACATATACAGTACATCTATACATTACAATCAAAGTGCTTAGTGCTGTGTGTGTGTGTGTGTGTGTGAGAGAGAGAGAGAGAGAAAGAGAGAGAGAGAGAGAGAGAGAGAATATCCACATTTTTTATAGTACTGCCCAAAGTTGATCAGTCTAAATTTTCTCTCCAGCTAGTATGTATAATCTTAAGTTCAAGAAAAGGCAGGTGGGCACAACGGAAAAATCAAGTCGTGATCGTAATAAAGAACGAAAGTATAAAGCAAGCTCTGTTTAACGACAAGACTGAGAACTGATATTGGTATTATGTTGGGTTATGCCGAAGTGGCTCTTAAATGAACAGTAATCTAATGATGTAGGTCATGGTATTTTGATTGTAATATTATTGGTTCTTGTATTGATCGTTAATGTCTATTTTGTACTGTGTCTACGACGGTCACGCCGCCACGGGAAATGTTTAGCTTAACGGTAAATGATTATTGTTGATCCAGTGGCGTATAATAGCCTCCAGGTGGCTTCACTGTTTGACAGTTATTTTTAACTGGACTGTGTCACGTAAGTGAAATTTGTTGTCTCACGCTGGTGTTTTTGAAAGAATATTTTAATATTTCTATCAGAGGGGGTGTATTAATGAATTTGATGTAGGCTACAAGTGAGTGCAATATCGAACGAACATGTGAAATCGAGTCTGTCTAGCGTGAGTGGCAAGATCATACAACCGATATGGGGTGTGCAGTACATGTTGAGAACTTGTAACTAACTAACTCGACTCGAGTCGACTGACTGGGATATCTCTCGAGTCTGATGCATGCAATCATATACGGAGTTGCCAACGTCTTTTCTGGCCAATATCCCCTGTTTTATTTTATTTTATCAAATTAGTAATTAATAAAAATCTGCTGTAATATTTAGGGATAAAAATGCAAAGATATTATGTAAATTACCACATCTATTCGCTTTATGTATTCAACATTTTTCATCCATTCCCATGAAGAATGAAAAAATTTTTAAACATTTTATATATATTTATTAAATCATTATTATTATTATTATTATTATTATTATTATTATTATTATTATTATAGTAGTAGTAGTAGTAGTAGTTAATTAGTATTATTTAATTAATAATTTTTTATATACTTTTAATTATTGTTGATTTTTTTTTCTGCTCGGCACAACCCTAAATCCGCCACTGGCTAAGGAGGTGTGTTTGATAAGTTTAAAACTTTATCTTGTTACTCAAGATTGCTCCAAGCACTATCATTTATTAAGTTATTTAACTTATGGGAAAATCTATTGGAATGAGTCACGCTAACCTAGGCAGCAGTGTCAAAATAAAATGAAACCAGATACCTGTACAGTACATGTGGGCCTTCTACTATAAATACCGATTTTCTGTAACCTTTTCTCATTCACTATTTGCCTGATGAGAGACAGTTGGTACTTTCTACATTTGACGTCTGTATGGGGTCCGTGTATTTAATGGAATTCTATTTTAACAGAAAATATTCACTGGCTTTTTTAGCCCATCATGGAATTCAATCGTCTTTCTACGTTTCTTCGCTCACATCCAGAAGTCAAGCCCGTTTTTCGTAAGTTTGAAAAAGAACTGATCAGACTACATCAGCTGAAGAATCAGAAACACTTCTTAGAAGAATGTATGAAGGAATAAGTCCTTCTGAAAATGTACGGATTCGTGAAATGGACTCTGCAGCCGGACCCCTTCCCTCTCTCACACAAGATATTCCTGGAAGAAAGAATTGAAAATACGAAGTGCGAGATCCTTGTACTACACAGTGATACATGGAACCCAGTCTAACCTTCGTCTCCTCATAACGGACCACATGTACAGGTATCTGGTTTAATTATTTTCTGACATTGCTGCCTATAATAGCTCGACTCATTCCAGTAGACTTTCCCATAAGTTAAATAACTTAATAAATAATAGCACTTGGAACGAGCTTGAGCAACAAGATAAAATTTTTCAACTTATCAAACAGCCCCCATGCCATTAAGCAACAATTAGTTTTAAACCTTGGTTTATCCTTTGCCCTCATGCTAGACTGGAAAAATAATCTTAGATTTCATTGTTGCTTTTGAACAAATTCATATCTGAGAAAAATTACAGCCGAGAAGAGATATGTTTAAAAGGCACCTTACTAAATGCAATAGCTGACCTTAATAAGAAATACCATGTCCCCCGTAGATTTATGAACGCCATCCGCTCGCTACAAAAATTAGATGTTGTAATAAGTAGATTCGACAAAGACGGCAAAATCGTGATCATGGTGTAATGGGAAAAATATTCCTTTAATTATTATTGATTTATTTAGGAATTGATTCATCATCCTCCTCTAATATCTTTACACCACTACTGTAAGAGTGATTGTGACTATAAAATGTTTTCATTTTTGTTGTGGTCATTTGAATGCATAGCAGTGTAGCCAGTCCCTTGTTTTGTTTTTTCTTTCACTCTGAGTATGGGAACGCTGTCCTGAATCTTTCGTCTGCATTTTGGTAACATTAGCAAAACGTTTAAGGTTCGAGAACGCTGTCGAACGGGTGAGAAGGTTGTCAAACGGTCCGCCCTTCATTTTGGCTAAGTTACGAAATTATTAATACCAGTTATTATCTAGCCCTTGCAAGGTAAGCTTTTAAAGTCATAATATTTCCCTTAGTTCATTAGTTGGAACAGATCACTATCATGAAAGAACAGTAGCAGACGAGAATTTAAGTGCAGCGTTGCATGCCCAGTCGAACATGATTGCAACGCCTTAACGTGGAAAATTTTCATTGTCATGAAAGATGCTTCACGTTCATTAGTTGTCATGAGATTTTGCTGTGTTGATTTGAGTTGTAACTTAGCATTTGATAGGATTGTAAAACGTTGAAAGATAGTTATAAGTATTTCGTTTATATAAAGTTTGTATAAATACCAGTGCCAAAAGGGGGCCACGAAATGGCTGTCCTACAGGGCATCTTGGGGTTACCACTACCTCTCTCATGGTAATTTCCACTGCCGATCACGATCTTAGACTAGGCTATACAGTAATTTAAGAAGGCCTACCCCAGACTAACCCTGTTTGAATGAGGAATTATGACTATTTTTTTAATTGTTTAGGCTATATATATATAAATTCTTGGAAAACTAATTACATAGAACTTATCCTATATCCTCATTAAATTAACCTAACTTTGTGGCCTATTGTAACCTAGTCAAAAATCAGCCATG
The DNA here is from genome assembly GCF_040412425.1 of Macrobrachium rosenbergii. Lineage (NCBI taxonomy): Eukaryota > Metazoa > Arthropoda > Malacostraca > Decapoda > Palaemonidae > Macrobrachium > Macrobrachium rosenbergii. The sequence continues at coordinate 6,521,514 of NC_089764.1, read as the reverse complement.
TAATCTTTGCATAGAGTATCCTTAACGATTTCTGAAGATGCCTAGTCTAGGTTATATCCTATTAAAAGGCACCTTATCCTAATTTTACCTCATTTTAGTTTAAGTTTTTCTCAGAAATATTTCAGGTAGCCTAATCCGTTGACATATATTGTGTACAAACATTTAATACTGTGTGGAGTAGGGTATCAAATGATTTACACCTTACTGTGAATTAATTGATTTCAGGACTGCTCAACATTTGATACTTATCCTATTATGAACGAAAAGCATTCCCCTAGTATGTAGTCGATGTGTTTTTTTGAGGTCTCTCAATATAAAGTTATTTTTGTTGTTTTAAACTACTCCTTTATATTTTTTTCTTGAAATCAAAATTAAATAAAAGGAATATTTCCAGGGACCTAGTCCAGGATTTCTGAAGAATATGTAAATTAACCTAGTCTAGGAGTTCTGAAGAATATGTAAATTAACCTAGTCCAGGAGTTCTGAAGAATATGTAAAGTAACCAAGTCCAGAAGACTAAGCCTAGAGAATTTCGGCATGATGTAATGAGTAATAAAGAAAGGAACTGAGGACCCGGGATTTTCCTCAATACCACATTACCTTTACCACCTAAAATGGTAATCAGCGCTTCAATTATCGCCCAGTGGGAAGAATCACCTGGCCTCATCAATAATAAGACCCATACACCCAAGGAGTATGATGTAACAGCAGGTAGGACAGGCCTACCCTAATTCCCAGGCAGCGTAAAAGTCAGTAGTCTTCATACCCACCTTGTCAACTATAACACAGTACCATTCTCCAACCCCTGTCTCCAGGCAAGACGACTGACAACAGTGCACATGTATAGTAGTAGTCTTATTATCGTATCTCAATGTCTTTTTTTTTGGGGGGGGTGGGAATTCATCCTTGACAATGGACAAAGACTTTTAGCTCGACAAAATCAACCAAATCCTTAGTGACACTACACTTATGGCAAATTAACGAAAAATCCCCTCCAAAACATCCCCACAGAACTTTTTAGAAAAGTAAGATTAACTGGCAAAGACAAAAAGAGCTTTGAACTACTGGAGAAATTAAAAGTTATTAACCCAAAACTATCTTACTTTTGTGGCCTTCCCAAAACTCATAAAGATAATCTTGCATTCAGACCTATTATCTCATGTGCAGGAGCTTTCAATTATAAAATTTCTAAGTGGCTAACCAGCCTCCTTTCCCCTCTCTGAGGAACATTTTCTCCCAGTCTCATTAAACATTCTGAAGATTTCTGTCACAAATTCAAAGAAGCACATATACCACTGCACAACCTAAAACTTCTAAGTTTAGATGTAGATTCCTTATTCCCAAAAGTACCAGTACAAGACGTTCTCCAGTTTTTGAGAGAAAAATTAGCCCCTTATTCAGATCATTTCCCACTAGCCCTAGACAAAATAATAAAGTTAGTTGAATCATGTGTATCAAATAGCGTCTTTTCAAACCGGAAGTCATTCTATAAATAAAAATTCGGGTGCAGCATAGGCAGCCCTGCAAATCCTGTTTTAGCCCAACTATACATGGAATATTTTGAAACTAATAATAAATGCAATAAAACCTAAAGACTTGCTGTGAACAATAAGTGTGGCAATTTGAATGAATATCTTTCAGAATTAAATGCATTAGTGCCTAGCACCAAATTTAAAGTGGAATGGGAAACAGGCAACAAAATTAATTTTCTTGACTTTTTCATAATTAGAGACACGACAGAATACAGATTTACCATAAACAGAAAACCAACATTCCTGTCTGTCATGCGTCCACTTTTATAGTTATCAAGACATCTCTATCAAGATTGGCATAGCCAGCAATTTATTCTTAAGAGCCTTACGGATTTGCCCCCCAGACTTCCTGGAAGAGGATATTGAATTAATCCATAAGAAGCTGTCATCTTTAAAGACCCTGACCACATAACTGAGACGGCGATCCACAAAGCAAACATAATCTTCTACCATCCTCTCAAAACAAGACTAGAGAGACACCCAACAATAAAATAAAAATCCCACACCTGGACAGGATTAAGACGTTGACAGAGACACTTGGAAACTCTAACCCTTTTGCTTTTACCTACCCAAATACCTTGGCCAAATCCCTAATTAACGTCCAACGAAAGCCAGTCCCCAAAGACACAGGAGTTTACGAAATCCCATGCCTCGATTGCGACCAATCTTATATTGGTTTTACGGGCAAATCACTCCCCAGAGATTAATACAGCATAAACATTCAGTTAGGTACGGAAAACAGAGCTCAGCTATTTTTAACCACATAAATAACCATAATCACAGAATAAACTGGAATTTGTCTCATGTAATTTATAGCAGCAATTGTCGGTTCAAAAGTCAGATGGTGGAATCAGCTTTGATTAAACAAAGAAATACGACGATTCTTTCAAAAGGTGCCTGGGATTCAAACATCATAGATAAAAAAATCTTCCTCCAACCAGTGATTAAGATTATTAAAGAGAAATTGTCAACTGGAGAGAAATAACAGCTGACCTATGGACCTTCTGGTATAAATACCGCTTTTCTGTAATTTTTCTATTTGTCATTCACTATTTGTCTGATTTAATGGGATTCTGTTTCAACAGATAATGGTCATTGAAATATATATATATATATAATATATTATATATATATTTATATATATATATATTTTATATATAATTCTGTATTATACATTATATACATATATATATAATGGGATTCTGTTTATATATATATATATATATATATAAATATATATATATATATATATATATATATATATATATATATATATATATATATATATATATATATATATATATATATATACATATATATATATATATATATATATATATATATATATATATATATATATATATATATATATATATATATATATATATATAAATTATATAGGAAAGCAAACATAAATCAAATTCCCCATATGGACAACCCTTCATTTTCCAGCAATAACGCGCATCCTCATTTGGCTTCGTTATATTTAATGAATATTGAAATGCTCTGCACGTCACACCATATGAAGGCTTCTCTTGGCCCTTCTTTCCTTAATTTTCTAATTCGGACAATTACATTAAAGATATCGTAGAGTGAAGCTGTCCAATAGAAGCCTCTCGTTTACTACTTATTTTCCAGTAAATTCCACGGTTTCATGAACATCTGATCAAAAATGGCTTGATTTAAAGCCATTATTTTTCATATTTAATCACCTGGCTTTCACATATAATTATACATTATTTCTTTGAGTTAACACATTCATACATTTAATACTTCTCTTCTTCAACTCATGCTTATGGTCACTAATGTTTGGCTGAATTGTAGCTTGAAAAGTTTACATTTCATATTGTAAGTATTTGCGTGGGTTGGGTCTCTCTCTCTCTCTCTCTCTCTCTCTCTCTCTGATAAAAACCCACATTCTTACAAATATAGAATTCATTACATAAGCACCCTCATATGTATGTGCACATAAATTAATACATACATACGTGTGGCTTAATTGTAAATATAAACCGCTCACTAACACACACACACATACATATATATATATATATATATATATATATATATATATATATATATATATATATATATATATATATATATATATATATATATATATATATATATATATATATATAATTTTTATCACACCGTGATTTATATATCATTTATAATGTATATAATATATATATATATAGTATATCCGATGGGAATTATCATATAATTTATATATGATAAATAACAGCTGGCGTGGTGGTAACGTCTACTGGAGTCGTTGAATGGGTCCATGTCATATTCCCGTCCCAGTGGTACCTATTCATTTATCACTATATAAATTATATGATAATTCTCCATCGGAGATACTATATATGAATTTGATATTAAATACATTTGTAGCTTCATGATTATATATATATATATATATATATATATATATATATATATATATATATATATATATATATATATATATATATATATATATATATATATATATATATATATATATATATATATATTAGTTGACCTACCTGGCACTGCCCGAGATAAGTCTGAATGAACACCAATAAACTCCTCTCTCTCTTCTCTCTCTCTCTCTCTCTCTCTCTCTCTCTCTCTCTCTCTCTCTCTCTCTCTCTCTCTCTAAACATGGATACAAGAGGCAACAAGAGACTTTGTAGGAGAGTATCAAATGGCAGGATATAAATTATTAAAAAAAGATGGACCCAATAAAAATGGATGCATTTTATTATATGTCAAGGACCAGCTCAGTCTAATAGAGTGTAAAATTACAACCACTCAAGAAGTAACTGGCATCAACATAAGCAGTTTAGGGAGGAAGCTAACTCTAATATTAGTGTACAGACCTCCCCACCAGCCACAAATGTCTGAGGAAATAAACAAGAAATAAACAACAAACTCTGCATAATAATGGGATTTTTCAATGCAGCTTTACCCTGGGAAACTATGACCTCCACATCAAGCATAGAAGGAAAACTTTTAGAATTTTTCAAAAATTAATTTCTCCACCAATCAAACCTATAGAGGAAACAAATAAGACATTTTGTCAACAGAAGATAACCTAGGTCTGAAGTAGCAGAAATAAATTTAAATTATTAGATTCCATATTAATATTCACCATAAAAAAAGAAAAGAAGATACTAAAGAGGTCAGACTACCGTCGAGGAGACCTAAAAAAACTAAAGGAGTATGTTAAAACCTAGAGTACGACTGGGAAGCCTTTCTAGAAGAATACACAGAAAAACGCTCGAGATGTATACCATTAAAGCAAATACAAACATACAGCAACCCTCAGCCTAAGTGGTTCAACAGAGAAATTAAAATAAAATAAGAGAGAGAGAGACAGATTGCACAAATCAATGACTCCACACCCAACACCAGAAGAAGCAAGCAGGCATAAAGAACTCTGTAGAATGGTGGACGAATTAGTAAGAAATGCAAAGATAAACGAGGATAAGAGAGTTGCATCAGTTTGTAAGGAAAACCCAAAAGAATTCTTTCTGCATATGAATAGTAGGAAGCCAATAAAAAAAATAGCATAGGTCCCTTAAGAGACAATAGAGGAAACCTAGAACTCAGACTTGGAAAAAGATGAGTTACTGAATAAATCTTTTACTAGTGTTTTCACAATCGAAGACACTACCTCAATCCCTGAACCAGCTATTAAATATGAAGGGGCAGAACCGCTTGACAAAATAATATGTACAGAAGATGTTAAAAACAAAATAGAAAAACTAAACAAGTTCAAATCTCCTGGCCTGGATCTGATTCATCCAAAAGAAATTAAAGAGTTAAAAGAGGAGATAGTTCCTCACCTATATAAACTGCAGGAAAACTGCAAAACAACGAAAGGTACCAAAATGATGGAAACTAGATAATGTGTCCTCAATTTACAGAAAAGGTCCAAGAGAAGAGCCAGGAAATTATAGACCAATCTTTCTAACATCAGTCCCTTGTAAGATTTTGTAGTCCATAATTGCAGAAAAAACTGTGGATCACATTGATAGAAACAATCTGTTGTTAAACAGATTCTGCCTATCAAACCTCTTGGAGATTTTTCATAACATGCTTGGTATTTACGACAGTGGTAGAGCAATAGATATACTCTACTTAGATTTCCAAAAGGCCTTTGACAAAGTTTCACACAAGAAACTAATCATGTAAGTTAGAGCTTTAGGAATTGTAGAAGAAATAGAAGACTGGATCGAAGACTGGCTAACAAATAGAAAACAGAAAGCTGTAATAAACGGTGAAGAATCAGAATGGGCAGATGTGACAAGCGAAGTTCCTCAGGTTCTCTCCTTGGCCTGCTCTTGTTTTTGATTCCCATTAATAACATTGATGCAGGCTTAATTATCAGGATAGCCAGCTTTGCAGATGGCACCAAACTAGGTGCAAATGCAGCAGACCCAGAGACAGTGGAAAGTTTAAGAAATGACCTCAAGAAAATAGGAGTGGTCAAAAAGATGGCAAAAGTCATTTAACTTGGACAAGTTAAAGTGTTACAAATAGGAACAAACAACCCTTATGCCAACTACATGCTGCTTGGGGATGACATAATAGTGTAGAAGAAGACGAAGACCTTGGAGTCATTATTACCAACGACTTAAAATCCTCAAACAGTGCATAAAAGCTGAAAAGAGGGCACAGAAACTAGTGGGATACATAAAAGAAAATGGTACTGCTGCTCTACACATCAATAGTTAGACCTCATCCTGAATATGCAGTACAGTTTTAGTCACCAACACTAAGAAAGGGCATAAATAGATTAGAAGGAGTACAAGCAAGAGCCACAAAGTTAATTACATCCATCAGGCAAATAGGTTACCAAAGATGACTAGAGAACCTGAACATGTATGACTTAGAAACATAACGATTGCGAGGACAACTAACAGAAACATTCAAAATACTGAAAGGCATGGCAAAAGTAGACAGTACCCTCTTCACATTAAACGAAAACCAGACGAGAAATAATGGATGGAAACTAGAACTGAGGAGATACAACACATCTCACTGTGGAAAACAAGATATGTGACACATGGAATAAATTGCCACCAGAAGTTGTAAACAACAACAGTATGGAAGAGTTTAAAAGAAAACTAGACAAAATCATTAG
>NC_089764.1:6497342-6502342 GCF_040412425.1 Macrobrachium rosenbergii | reverse complement strand
AATTTGTTTACATTTTAACCTATTCATTTATTAATTTCTTGAATTTATCATTGTTTTCTAATAACTGATCTCTTCTTTCTGTATTTCCTATTATCTTCTGTAGCTTCTTTCAAATGAGCACAATATTCTCGAGAAGTTTCACTTTCAAGTCAATGGCCCCTATAGACTTGTACCATATGAATAGGGGTTTATCTTCTGAATAATTAATAGTAATAACTAATGCAAAGTTCGTTCGACCAAGGAAGAGTTAGATGGATATTATCTGGTCAAATATCGTCTTGGATAGATTGTGACAAATTAGTGATTCAGAGTTGACAGTCCAGAGGCCTTGGTTCTGTTATCTTTGTTATCAATCTGGGTAACTGTCTCCACTGATACCTTTTGGGGCCGGTCAGCTGATTAACACCGAGTCTTAGTTGTTCTCATTCGTATATGATTGCTTTTTCTCATTTTTCCCAAGCACTCTTTGTTTTAAACTGGGTGGGATCGCCACAGTCGTCTAAGTACCATTTACATAATTTACTGTTTATGTCAACATAGGGATAATGGTGGATTTTAATACAATATATCTCCTACCCGGCCCCGACACCTTCTTCGCTAATGAGTCTAATTTTTGTTTCCTCACTTAGCAGGAGAGAATGCTGATAACACCACTAGGCCCTTAAATACATAGATACATACATTTACACACACACACACACACACACACACATATATATATATATATATATATATATATATATATATATATATATATATATATATATATATATGCTCCTTTTCCGATATCGCAATAATAGCCGCCATTCTGTCGAGTAGGCACATCGTTACGAATTATGCCAACATGTGATAATGTGTATCTTGCAGGAGGAAAGCCCATGTGAATAAGTTAGTAAGTGAATGACCGGATGTATGCGAAGTGATAGTAATCGGGACACTGGGAAACCAGTGGCGATGGTGGGAATAAATTGGTGACAAAATCTCGAGTCTCCCAGTTTTCTTACCGCTGTGCAACCAGAGGCTGGTCGTTTCTTTTTTAGTTCGAAAATCAAGCACAGGTTTGCAGAGGGCCTGCGTAACTAAGGGTAAAACTGGACGACGAGAGTTCAGAGGTCATTCTGTCATTTTTTCTCCCATATTGAAAGCGAGCCGTGCACTTTGAATAGCACACTGACCTATCAGTTACACCCTATACCATCCTAGGGTGCTATGTCTTCCCCAAACCCTTGCTAGAACACCAATCAAGCCTAGAGTGTCCTATCTTTTCCAACTGGTCCCAGGGCACTGTGTTCCGCCCACATCACCCCAGGGCGCTTGCCTTGTCCTTCCTGGCCTCTCCTAGCATTATCAGGTCAGAGAGGCTTCCCAACTCCAGATCAAAATAGACACGGGTCTCTCTTCCAGCTTTACAAGACGGAGTTCTTTTTGCACCACAACAAGTGCACCTCCGAACCCTTTACAGATAAGACAATGCACGTATTTTGATTTCAGCACTTATCATTCCATTCAAGGTCAACAGGTAGGAGAGGTAGAGTTGACTGTGATTCACCATTGCGTCATTGTAGGATTCTGTAAGTTAGCCTCACCTGTGTTACTGTCAGTCTTAGTACGAATAGGGCGTCTTTCGATTATAATTGTTAGAAGTTGGATGAATTTAGTTAATACTTTAGCAAAGCTAGCTTAGTATTCTGTTAATCATCAGTATTTATACCCATACAATATAATTATAATAATTTATACGTATATAAATTTTACATACATGTCTACATTCACACAGTTGTCCAGGGTTCAAACCTAAGTAATGAGGACACAGTAATTCCGAGTCCACATGTGCAGTAAATCATTTTAGTACATGTATTTAACATACAAGTGTCAGTACACAAATATTGTCGTAGTTATAAACACTGCGTGTGTATGTATATGAAAATCAATTTCTGTTTCATGTGTGCGTAAGCCACATTCTTATAACAAAAGCCCCCTCCCTTTCCCCTACTCCTTAGTACTAACACGTACTCATCCAAGGTCAACGGAGCTACAGCTTCGGTTTGATTCGGTTGCCCGAGAAATGATGACGAACGTGCTTTGACAAAGCGTTAGAATAAAAAAGAAAAAAACTAAATTATCATGAAAGGACACTCACTTACGCGCGCGCACACACACACACACACACACACACACACACACACACACACACTGATGTAGGATCGATATATCTTCTCAGCATGGTAGAGACTCTGTGAGGGAGGTCAACGAACTCTACGACGCAGAAGTAGCTACGCAATATACGCAATGTAGGAGTTCGCAGTACGGCTTAGAACTGCGTTCTGCATTTCTCGTCCTCTTGACTGGAACGACCTGAGGGCGGGAGTTCATTCAATGAAAGAGACGAGATTTAATGGCGCGCAAGATGGAGATCGCGCTACAGGACGAGTTTGGATAACGCAATATGTGAGCTACGCAATTCGACAAACGCGTTTACTGCGTATGAGGCAGCTAGTGTGTGTGTGTGTGAGAGAGAGAGAGAGAGAGAGAGAGAGAGAGAGAGAGAGAGAGAGAGAGGATCCTATTCAGTGACAGGAATCCTTCCAGTTCCTTATCTCTTCTGAGTTTACCTTCAGCTGATATGATTACAGAGATGAAGATTTATATATAATAATAATATTATTCTTCATAATACATTTCTTTCTTCCCGATGACTTTACCCCAGGAGAGGGGATGGCTCTAGGCTGAGAGTACTAATATTAATTTTCTGGTTTTCAGCTAGTACTATGGGAAGGGGTTGCTATATATATATATATATATATATATATATATATATATATATATATATATATATATATATATATATATATATATATATATTTATATATATATATATAAATATATATATATATATATATATATATATACTGTGTATATATAGATATATATATATATATATATATATATATATATATGTATGTATGTATGTATGTATGTATGTATGTATGTATGTACATATATACATACATTTATATATGTGTGTGTTTGATCACAGTGGTTTGATGGCGCTTTCCGATACTGGTGATCAAGGGTACATTTTGGAGCAAGAAATATTTCTTCAGAAAGAAAAAAGCCAATCTCCCGTCCAAAAAATTGAAAACTTATACAGACAAATCGTCCACTCAGAAATGTCCCATTCATTTAATTCTGTTGTCACTAAGATGGAAAGCGGTGGTTGACTTACGTGGACCTATTCAAAACATATGATGCAATGCTATTATGTGGAGGGTGACGAGGATCTATGGTAAAGAAAATATGTTGAAAGCATTTATATATTTATATGGCAAAAGTAGCATGTATGCATGTGTGACAATATGTCGGCAGGTGAGTGACTAGTTTGGGCGTAAAAATGGGTCTGACAAGGGGGATATGTTGGACTTCATGGTTCTTTAATGTCTCTGCGGGTCGAGTGGCAAGAAAAGTCAAACAAAAGACAACAGATGAATGTTGTGAGACGAGAAAAGGGGTCATGAGTTGAAGATAGGAAAGGGAATTGCAAAGATTAGTGCAATGTCTAAAGGTAGAGGAAGAACAGGTAGTGAAGTGTGAATACTGGATAATTGTCACTGTAATATATGTAACACATAAGAGAAATTAAAAGTGTGAGGAAATCTGGAGAAGATATGTAGAACTGGCAGGAAGCACAAGTTTGTGTGAGGTCAAAGTGAATAGTGCAGGGTGTCTGATGTGCTCTTGATGGACCTTCTATGTAGGTGTATGAAACGACCAATGTTTTGGAAGTTTCTGCACGTATGTGTTAGGGGGAAAATTATATATATATATATATATATATATATATATATATATATATATATATATATATATATATATATATATATATATATATACTGTATATGTATATGTATATATATATATATATATATATATATATATATATATATATATATATATATATATATATATATATATATATATATATATAAATATACCAGGTGTTTTGAAATTAGAGGCCCCCCCTCCACAGAACAAATGGAAAGTTATGAAGTTTTCTGCTATAGCCTGTCTCCAAGTACATTATTTTAAGTTTCTATTAAGCTATTTTTCATTTTACATTTCTTGTATTTTCAGACTGAGTGATGGAGTTAGATACAGCCATGGCTAACGACTCGGAGGAAATCAGATGGATTGACCGAATCCGGGCTATAACCTTCAGAGAGACCAGAGATGCTGGTGAATCCTTCATTTCACGTTCCTGGAAAGCTAAATGCATTAAAAGAGATGAATCCTTTGTTAAAAGAAACTGGAACAAAAATCCATATGACTGTCATCGCAAAAAGAGTGAGAATCTTGGTAGGCCTGAAGTCCTTTCTCAGGAGTCAAAAGACATCATAGCTGAGGCAGTGGGTAGACCAAGAAAGTCTTTACGTAAATTGGCGCTTGAACTAGAAACAAAAAGGGGAAAGAAGAGAAGTTATAGTGCTGTATATCATGAGTTGAAAAAATCTGGTATCAAGCCATTTCATGTTATCAGCAAGCCCAACATCACTCAGGAACAGAGAGAAGACCGTGGATGGTTTTGTGGTTCATTTCTTAAAGATTGGGATGAAGCTGGCTTTCTCCATGTTGCCGCATCAGATGAATTCTTCATTTACACAGTCAGGAAGCCAAATCATAAAAATGACATCATTTGGGCTGCAAAGTTGGAAGATACCAGCGATGACGTGCGCTATCACCAAGTTGTGAAATTTCCTGAATGTTTGGGAATTTTTCTCTGTTTCACATCCAAACGGTTAATGTGGATCATCAAAGAAAAAGGACAGTCATGGAATGGCGAATACTTCAGAGAAACTGTTCTTACTGGTGGAGTATTTCCTTTCCTCAAAGGCCCTGAAAATGTGTTATCTGTTGAAGAAGTCACATTTTTGCATGATAAAGCACCATGTTTCAAGGCTCTTCAGACACAGGAGCTGCTTCGAAACAGTGGTATCGATTTCTTC